>NC_051335.1:14357134-14633100 GCF_015220235.1 Choloepus didactylus
CAAACAACAAAACAAGCCCATGAAGATTCACAGGAGCAGGTTGGGCCAGTTGACTTGAACAGCAAGACTTTGTCCCCCCACCACCCTGCCCCGAGAATCCATGATGTATTGTCACCATAAATAGAGATGATGCTCTCATCCCACTATGACAAGTTCTTGGTCTGTGTGCTTGTGACCTAAATGACAGGAGAGAGATTGGGGGGGTGGGTTGTTGGAGGGGGGAGGTGTCTAAAGTTTTTGCTCATTATTGTTCTTTTACATTTCCTTTTCCTTATTAATGATGAGTTATATCTGTAATATATGAGTAAATATCCCAGAGAGATATTCAGGTACACAGAAGGCAGGTGAAGATCCTGACAATGGATAGGAAAGATAAGGGATTGTCACCAGGGACCTAGTGGGACTGATGGTCAGGATACAATGTTCTTAAGGTCTGGTGGTGATAATAATTGTAGCTAAAGTTTGCTGAGTGCTAACTAGGTGTCTGGCATAGTTCTAAGTGTTCTCACTGTGTTAATTCATTAAATCCTTATAGCCACCCTGTAACTGCTATTGCTGTCCCCATTTTCCAGATGAGAAAACTGAGGCTTAGGGAATTTGAGTAATTTCCCTAAGATCACATGGCTTGAAAATGGTTTAGGCAGGGTTCAGGCCCAGACAATCTAGCTCCAAGCCAATGTCCATTCCCTTGCCTGTCTCTGAAAGACACTTAAATCTTCACCAGTTTTGACTGGAATGAGGTGACCAGACTTCTTAGTGGCTCATCCTGTACTTAATTCACACTTACTACAAATTATTTATTCTAATATTACTCTAACGTTAAGAATATTCAAATATTCTAATATAGATTCTAACTTATTGTAAAAATATTTATTCTAATAAAAATAAAGGCATATATTTCCCTTTTTTAGCATTTTAGAGAGATGATGAAACAGTTGGCATGGGTTTTGCTTCTAGTATTTCAAAATTTAAAGATGAACACAATGAAAATCTAATCAGTTCAACTCTACCCAGTTGAAATTGCATTTTTATGTTTATGTAATTTCAGGAGAAAGAGGGAAGTAACAAGAAACAAGCTGATTATCAGAGATAAAGTTTAATATTAGAGCAACTGTGCAGGTGCATCTTGGGCTTGGTGTGCGCACTGAACTCAATTTCCAGTATTTCTACCTGCATCATTCCAAGGAGTGATACCTGATATTTGGAATGGTGCCCCAAGGTTCCTGTAAGATTTTCATTTAAAAGCTTTTTTTTTTTTTAATGTTCACCATTCTTTAGTTACTAAGACAGAATTGTGAACATATACATCAAGGAGCAATTTTCTATTAACTGTAGATGCAAAAAAAAAAAAAGAGAAAATTCAGTTAAATTGGCATTCCCATTTGAACATTTTGGCTGAGTTAAGTTCGTCTGTATTAAACCATATCTTATTGTATTTCATTGTAGACACTGTGTCCCCAAACTCCTTATTTTTATTCATGTAGCTCAACTCTGCCAATAGGCATTTTTTGCTGCTTCCTCACATCTTGTGTTTTTGTTATAGGGTGAACCCTCAGATGAAAGCTAAAGTCATTGGTCTCTTATCATATATTAATACATACTGTATGCAGAAGGTTAATTTAGTCAAAGAGGAACAAATCTTTTATTAAACTCAGATTTAGACGTTATTATTAAGTGAAGCATTAAAACTTCACTCACTGTGTAAAACAATCCACTCTTTTCCCCTGCACTATAGTAGCTTATTCTTTTTTCCCTTTATGATGAAGGCATTTCTCATGTCCCCAAATAATGCCGTAGATGACCTACAGTATCTTCCATTTTTTCTGTGCTGCCTCTGTGTGAGCAATTCCACTTTAATTCTTATTCTAAGAACAGGTTTCTCCTCCCACCCCATACTGCTGTAGCTGGTGTTGAAGACTTAAGTACCCACATGGGTCCAATTGCAGTGGCGGAGTTTGAACTTACAACCTACAAACACTAGGAGTTCACCTCATTAGTGAGCTAAGGTAATTGAATTGATGTACTGTCATTAATATTTTTTAAGTTCTCCAATTCCCCCCACTCACTGTGTCTCTCCATGTTTGAGAAAATGAGATTAACTGTAACACTGATGGCAGAATTCACGTGAAAGTCAGTCTTATGTATTACGGCAATGCCCTCATACTGAGGGGTTCTTTGTTCTTTGAAGATGCCACTACTCACAAGAGTTACTCTCAGAAAGACCATTGTGCAGATAAAGGTCCCTTTGACACAAATCGTGCAAAGACAGACTCCTCTCTGTCTACTAAATGACCCTGTTTCTGTTTTTCTAGTGCATGCTATCAACTATTATTATTAAGATAATTTCCTCTGGGCCTTTTCTGAAGACGTGCCTGAATTAGGGCAAAACCAAAATGATTTTGTTTTTAAACGGCTTTTTAGTATAGTTACAAAATATTGACCTTATATAGAAATCACATTTGGTTTTCTACAAAGTCTCATTAGCATCTCATAATGCAACTCTACTCTTAGCAATTTGGGCAAGTTAGTTAACCTCTTTGAGCCCTTGTTTCCCCATTGATAAGTGGTGCAAGAGTTGTCTATTGCTACACTAATGCTGTGTAACAAACAATCACCAAACCCCACTGAGATTCAACAACAAACTTTTATTACTGATGCCTCCGGAGTCAGTTGCTGGTCTCCTAGGCAGCTCTGCTTACTTTGACTGGGTTTGTTCAAATGTCTGGGGGTTGGCCAGTCTAGGCTGGCTTTGGCAGAGGTGACTGGGATGTCTCGGCTCTGTCCCAAGTATCTCATATCCTTCAGCCGGCTAGCCCGGGCATGCTTTCATTGTGATGGCAGAGGTGCAAAAGAACAAGCAGAAACACGCAAGGCCTCCTGTGGCCCAGGTTCAGTACCAGCACTATGTCACGTCTGCTTTCTCTTGGCCAAAGCAAGTCACAGGGCCAGTCCAGATTTATGGGACATGAAAATAGACTGCAGTTTTAGCAAAAGGCACTGCAAAGTCACCCAGCAAAGAGCATGGATATGGGGTGGTGGTGAAGAATTAGGGCCATCGTTGCCGTATGTCACAAATGGGGATAAAAATTGTACCTACCTCATGTGTTTGTGGTGAGGATCAAATGAGATAATCCATGTGGAGGGCTCGGCACAGCACCTGGCACATAGTAAGTGCACAGTGAATTTTAGCTACTGTTATTACCGTGTGCCATGCCTAATATTAATAATAAAGATAGAATTTCATAACATGAGAGTGCTGCCATGAATGGTGGCATCTCCCCCTGATTTATCTTGGAAACAGTGAGAGTGAGGGAGGTGCCTGGGAGCTTTTGTTGTGGCTAGTCCTCCAAACATGCCCAGTGTAGTAGAGAACCTGCCCTCTCATTTAAGGCTAAGTCTGGCTCATAGGAGAGTCTCATCAAACTGTATAAGGAAACAAATATAATTTCTGAAACAGGTCCAGGTTTCACAACTCTCTACAGGCTACGTCTTGTTACAACAAATGTTGTCAGACCCCAACCTGACAGCTCATTTTAAGCAAACTTTGGTAAAATGATATCCAGCAAAATAAGAAATTTAGCTAGCTCATTGGGAATTCTTTTAAAATAAGTTTGGACGCTAGTCTTGCCCTTACCCTTGAGTGTGATGCCACGAGGATGACATATTTGGCCCAGCTTTCTTGTTTGTTTTCTACATCTCTGGATAGCATTGGAGGCTGTTGCATTTGTCATATATTATCAGCCACAGTCTTGTCACTCTGATCTGATTGGCTCTGTGAAACATACAGGCAATGCAAAGACCCTCTACCGGAAATTCATTCACTGAAAGAAAGTATATTATGCCCTCCAACAGATCTGAATTTTGGAAGTGACCTGGAAGGTTTACTTGCTATGGGAAGTTCAACCTCAGCTGAAGGCTGTACCTTAATGATACTGGTTGACTTGTAAATATTATTCTGGACTCTGATCTCTTCCTTCTCAGAGGTGGGAAAATGGGAAACATGGAAAGAAAATGAGTATAAAATTTGATCACAATCTACATGCTCGTATCTAGTAAAATAGGATTTTACTCTTATACTCCCAGCCCAGTCTTGTGGCCAAATGATTTTTGATAAAAGGACATGCTAAATTCCTGCGTCACCAGACTAACGTGTTTTATAGCATGACTGAGACCCCAAATAACTTGATATTTGTTTCTTTTTTGCCAGCATGTTTAATAGCTATGCAAACTTGTTAATCTTGGCAAACTGGTATGATTTATTAGCTCACTGATTTCGCTTATTAACTTGGCTGCCAGAAACTTCAGCAGTTTCCAACTATCCTTAGTTTTTCTGGCTTAATCATCTCTTCCACTTCAATACAGGTCTCTACTTCTTATTTTAATGCTGTTATTATATTTTTATCAGGAGCCAATTCAAACTAATTTTTAGAAATTGTCTCATTAAACATAATAAATGAATGTTTAATATTTATTAGTACATTGATTTATCTAATGTCTGTATTTCTAGTAAAGTGACAGTTGCCATAAAGAACAGCTTTAGGAACCCCCTGAGATGGCAGCTTATCTCTTCTGAGTTAATCACATAAATTGTTGGCAAAGATTTCACTTTTTCACATTCACAGATCAGATGTTTACAACTGCTCTAGACCTGTCCAGCTCTAGACCAATGGGAAGATTGGAGACTTTTTATCTCATGTTTTATTAAGATATTACTTATGATTTCTAAATATGTTACATAAGAAAACCTATTCAACATTATGCCTTTTAGTTAAGAATTTTTATTAAAATTACATTAATTTAGGATTGATACAGACATCCTTGAAGATTTCTTTTCCCCCTCCCCTCCCCTCGTAGAACTCTATTATCCTGTAATTCTTTTTACCAAAAACATACATACATACATACATACATATATACATATGTATGTGTGTATATATATATTTAATCCATCCTTAGTCATCTGTCCTGGTGCCATGCTGGTATCAGTCTCAGAATGGACCGGCCCAACTTCCTGAGTCATTTGGTTTCCACTAAAGCTTATATTTAATTACAGGCTACAGCTAGTCAGTCCATAGACATTTGTTGTGAAACTTGCTCCCTAATATAAATATGGAATTGCAGTTCCCTAATGGCTTCCATAGATGGATTCAAGTTTTGAATTACTAAATTCAGAATAGGTATCTCTTTTCAAAAATGATTTGATATAAAAAGGGTCCCGTGCCCTTTTCCTTTTTTTCAACTCCATGTTATTAAGTCTCCCTGTCATATTTGAATAATTACAACTTATCTAAGAATAAGTTTGATATGATTTTCTCTTTGTACTGCTAGAATAACTTCTATAACCTAGCATGTAGAAAAAAGATATTTGATTCAATTTCACTTCTCTGCTAGGTAACTGTTTGTGCCAGTTTATATATTTATGTCCTCCAGAAAAAGCCATATTCTTTAATGCATTCTTGTGGGGGCAGACGTATTAGTGTGGATTGGGTTGGAACCTATTGATTCAGTGTCCTTAGAGCTATGACCCACCTAACTGTAGGTGATAACTCTGACTGGATAATTTCCATGGAGGTGTGGCCTGCCCATTCAGAATGGGCCTTGTTTAGTTTACTAGAGCACTATATAAACTCAGACAGAAGGAGTTCACAGCTAGCGGAGCTGAGACAGACATTTTGAAGATGGCCGTTGGAAGCTGATGCAGACATTTTGGAGAATGCCATTTTGAAACAACCTGGGATCAAGCAGATGCCAGCCACACGCCTTCCCAGCTAACAGAGGTTTTCCAGATGCCATTGGCCATCCTCCAGTGAAGGTACCCTTTGTTGATGAACACTTTATGGCCTTGAGACTGTAACTGTGTAACCAAATAAACCCCCTTTATAAAAGCCAGTCCATCTCTGGTATTTTGTATTTCAGCAGCATTAGCAAACTAGAACACCACTGGAGGCTTTAGAAAACATCAAGCAATCAGCTTGTCTTTATTGAGCACATGCTTTATATTAATGTTAGACTAGGAGCAACAGGAGATATGAAATCACAAAACTAACAATCCTTTACATGTACATAATATTTTTTGGTTTGCTTACAAATTCATGATCTTGTTTCTTCTAAATCATAGAAGCTTATGGATTTTCTTGGGGAGACCAAGTAAATATACATGGACAAGAAATTAAACACCCACCTGTTGTTCTGATTATCAGTCTAATAGGAACCCTGAGAAGGAATTGCAAGTATGGGCTTAAGTGTTTGGGATTCATGAGTGAGGCTGGATTTGAGCTGGCCTGCTAGGATTTCTTATTGCCAGAGACAAAGCATTGAAGGAAACTGCAACTGACAGTGGGGTATATGCCCCTTCAAATTTGGTAATAGAACCGTCTCTCCGTGTTCTGGTTTGCTAATGCTGCAGAATGCGAAACACCAGAGATGGATTGGCTTTTATAAAAAGGGGGTTTATTTGGCTACACAGTTACAGTCTTAAGGCCATAAGGTGTCCAAGGTAACACATCAGTAATCAGGTACCTTCACTGGAGGATGGCCAATGGCGTCCGGAAAACCTCTGTTAGCTGGGAAGGCACATGGCTGGTGTCTACTCCAAAGTTCTGGTTTCAAAATGGCTTTCTCCCAGGACGTTCCTCTCTAGCAAGCTTGCTCCTCTTCAAAACGTCACTCACAGTTGCACTAAGTTCCTTCTCTTTGAGTCAGCTCATTTATATGGCTCCACTGATCAAGGCCCACCCTGAATGGGTGGGGCCACACCTCCATGGAAATATCCCATCAGAGTCATCACCCACAGCTGGGTGGGGCACATTCCCAGCAAATCTAATCAGCACCAAAACCTCTGCCCCACAAGACTACATCAAAGATAATGGCATTTGGGGGACACAATACATTCAAACTGGCACACCCTCTCTGTCCTTATCTGTAAATACCCCTCTTCCTAGCAGTATGTTCACACTGCCAGATGCACATAGCCATGGGTAAAGAAATAGCATTCTTTAGAGAAGCCTCCATTTTAGCAGAAGATCTCGCTCCTATTTCATGGAGAAAACCATGCCATTATACTAGGGCTCTCTCAACCTTCCACCATCTCATATATTGATTCTTCTGCATTCCCATCTACCATTTTATCCTCGTCCCTCACAATCTTGTCTCATGTCTAACGTGAACCCTTCTGTATATTCTCTGGATCCCATCCCCCTTTGCCATTCTTCTCCTTTCTCTGTCCTGTATTTTCAACCTTTCCCTCTTCTCTGGTTCTTTTCCATCGGTATTTAAACACAGTCAGATCCCTCACACTTTCAACAGCAGCAGTGACAGTAACAAAACCCCAAGCCCAAACCCTCAGACACCCTCCCTTAACCACTGCCTCCACTTCTATCCTTATCTTTGCTTTCTCCCTTTCATAGACAAACTTCTCTGACTGGGTTGTCCAGACTTGCTGACTCCATTTCTCATGCACTCCTTACCCCACTACCTTCTGGCGTCTGTGTCCGGCCCTCCTGCTCTTCCAGTGTTCCCAGTCTTAGAGGGTGGTGGAAGCACCCACCTAGTGGCCTGTGCCTGAAACCTAGAAATTAATCTGATTCCTCCCCCCACTTTTCCTTACCTCCCCATGTAAAATTAATCACCCAGATCCATTGACTTGGTTACTAAATCTGTCTTGAATCAATCCTCCCCTGTTTTTCCATCCCCATTGTCCCTGCTTAGTTTGGGAAAATATTATTTCTGTTTTTACGAAGCAGGTGACAGGCCGGCAGGTGTGGTTGCCACATGATGAGGTCACGTACACTTTAGGGGTGCTGCTGACTGCAAAGGCAAGGGATTTAGTCCCTGGGGATTGCATGGTCATTGTAATGCCCTCTTGATGTGGGTTTTTGGTTTTAAATGGTGACTTCTGGATCTCTCTGTTGGTTCCCTTCCACTTCCCTGGCGTTTTGCTCTGATTGACGAGGGACACTTCTGCTGTTCCTAGAAGGTCTGAGCTCACAACTGTCATTTTAGTTTTGTGACCTGATCTGGGCTCTGACCCTCACTAGATGTATGAGCTTGAGCAGATGATTGACTCTCTTGACTCTTAAGTTCCTTATCTGCAAAGTAACTGGCTTCTCCTCCACCAGTGGTTCTCAACCCTGGCTTCACATTAGAACCACCTGGGAAGCTTTTAAAACTCCTGATGCGAATGCTTGCAAGATGCTTGCAGGCTGCACTCCAGACCAAAGACATCAACTCTGGATGCCCAGGCAGGCCTCTGGATTTTTAAAGTTTCCTTAAAGATCCCAGTGTGTAATCCAGGTTGAGAACCACTGTCTTGAGTGATTTGAAAGAACCTTTTCTTTTGTATCATGCCATGTTTTTTTATCCTGCCCCAATGCTAAGTTGAGGTTTCTCTTCTTTTAATGTTTTTACTAACTTGAGAAGAAATAGCTGCGAAGCCTCCCCCACCCCCTTCCATCTGCTGTTTGTTCTTATTTACATACGATGGAACCCAGCCCACTGATTTACATCTCTGGTTCCCTTACAACTGTTATTGAATTGAAACATAACCGAAAACTTATTAAACAGAAAAAAAATTGTTTTGAGCTGCATGCCGACATTCCATTACAGAACCAAGAAAACATTTAAACGTCTTTCCTTCTAGAAGTAATGATAAACAGTGACTTAGAACACCATAATCCCAAATAAAAATTTTAATTCTGGTGTAAAACCCAGTATTTAGTCTTTCTTGTTTGTCCCATCAAGAAACCAGAAGCATCTCTTCAGGAAAATGGCATTTCAAGGAGTTTGTGCCCATAAACAGGCAGGACTTCCTCAAATCGCTCCCTGGGGGCCTCAGAAGTTGTGTCAGCACATCTTTTCCTCATGCCCCCCAAAAGCCAGGTCATCAGCGTGGGTGCAGTCTCACTGCTTTAACACTCTGGACCAAGTCTTCCAGAAGATATCCTTTCTGTAGCAGTCCCCCTTTGGGGCCAACCATTTTAGCTTCAAAGTAACCTAAGAGTTTTCTAAGCTGCAAGGGAGTAGAGAGGAGAGTAGGAAGATGATAAGTGAACAGCCAAACATCTGGTTTAACCCCTGGCACTAAATTTGGAATGAACTGGGGTCTTGATTGAAGTCTGATTTATGTTGGGGAAGTTTCCCTTGGGGGGTTGGCTCTACCTGCCTGTATCTCTGTTAACAGTATCTCTTTCAATTGTCCATTCACTTTCTTCTGCAATACACAGTCAGAAACACATAGTCCATGCCTTTGCTTGTCTCTCTCAAGCCCTTTTTAAACTATTGAATTCCGTTGCCACCTTGATGAAGATGGACTGATTTAGAAACCACTGATAAGTTATTGGTGATGATCTATGGTGAATTCCTTTCCCTGTATAATTCTTTTACAACTGGGCCATCACATCATTCTCATGAAAATAAATGGTTAGTCGTCTTCTAGCCATGGGAAAAAAACTCATTTTCGTGGTGGGGGGGTGGAAATCTTGCCAGAGCACGGAGTCAAGCTGAAAGGAACCTCTTTCCCACCGCGATCAGCAGTGAACTATGTTTTTGTGCACGTTGATTTTGGCCCAGAAAACCTTCTCCGAAGCTTTTTGGCATTGACCCTGCCTGTTTTTGGATATTTTCTTATAGATGGAAGAATTGATCAAGGGTGTTCGCTGGGCCTTTATTGACATGCTGGAGAAAGAAAATGATTGGATGGATGCAGGGACCAAAAAGACAGCCAAAGAAAAGGTAAGGGTTCTGTTTGACGAAAAAAATAATGACTTTCAGTTTAACAGATTTTCCTGCCTGACATTGACTGTGTGGTTGATTTTTGTATTGACTGAGCTGTTGATTCCCAATGACCCTGGCGTTAGTCAGGTGTCTGTATTTGGATGAATACATAGATTTCACTACCAGGAGGTAAGAGAAAATACGATCTGACCTTTTCTTTTTTTAATTGCATTTTCCAACACCTTGTAATTCAGCCTTTCCTTTTCTCCTAATTGCTGTCTTTAAGAGCCTCATGGCTTACTACCCAGTGAATTTTGCCATAAACCATCATTGGATATGGCAGAATGCAGAGCAGTGGGGAGCCATGGGGAGCAGCTGGCAGAAGAGCCCTCAAGACATAAAGAAGAAAAACCCATATTTGCCGTGTGTCCTCCTACTCTGTGCATGATGCGTGCAAGTGTCCTCAGGCAGATCCTTTCCTGTAACCAAACAGATCTACTTTCTAACCTATCATTTTGCAAAAATGTCCCAAATAGCAAGCTGGTAAACTATAGAACAGTGGTAGACCCTTGTGTGAATATACAAAAATGTGTCCGAATAGAAATGGACACTTGGTGGGCCTTGTGAAAGTTTCTGATACTATGCAACAAGATGAGGGAGTAGTGAGCAAAGCATTAGCAGACATGATATATACAAATAAAGAATGGGGCCCATCTTGAATTCTAGGTATTCTGATGGAGCTGGGGCTCAGGTGCATAGGCCACACCAGCTATACTCTTAACTGATTAGCTCTGCAGCCAGGAGACTTCAAAATTAGGAGTATTTCTCTTTTTAGGGTAGCGTTTTCTCAATTTCCGTGAAGACAGCAGGCACCTGGCCACTATATAGCTTTCTGGGTCCCTCCCTGGTCTGGCCTGATTTGGTGGATCAAGGGTAGAGTCTGAACATTTATGAGTTGAGCCGGTCTCCCTGGTGATTCTTATCACTAGGCAAGCGCTAGGAATGCTACTTAGAGTCCTACCTTTTATTCTGTATTGAGCCCAAATATTTTTGCTTCCTGGTGAAGAAACAAAGAAGCAACATCCTGGGAATGCTTAACCTTGTTGAAATGAGAACGTGCAGAGTGATTAGCAAGGATATTTTCTAGAGCTTTAATACCCCCAAGAAGTATAAACATTGCCGTTTATATTTTTTGTCAGTAGACATGAGAAGGCTGTTCAGTGTTTGTAGTGAAGAAAGAACTTGGGTGGGAGGGGAGCTGGAGGAAGACAAGGGGTAAGAGTTTGCTATTTCCTCCCTTGAAAATCTGTCAAAGCTGTCTTAACTCATCTAAGGCACATGCTAATGAAAGGCAGGAGGACACTGGCTGTGATGGGAAACTGCAAATGGTAGATGAAACTTCTGGCACCAACGTATTGTTGTTTTTTTGAAGGCTTCATTTATTCGCCAAGCTAGCTGGTGGTATCTGGGACAGAATGTGTCTTGAACTGGGGCAGTTGATAGCTCAGTGTGTTAGGGGCTCTTGATCCTAGCCTGACCCCAAGTGGACCGAAGGCATGCATGCATGAATTAATACAGGGCCACAGTGTAGGGAGTGGGTGGAGTGGTGAGCGGTGTGTATGTGATGAATGAATGGATGCCAGAGGATTGTTCTGGAAACTGCAGTCTTTTCTTTGATAAGTATGGATCGTGATTGCCTCAGAGAGATCTGCTGAGTTACATAAGGGATTCGGTGCTTTCCAGCTGGGCCTTCTAGGTAAGCGGTCCTTGGATCTTTCTTGAAGGAGGAGGACTTTTCTCAGGCCTTCTAATATTAGCTGTGCTCCTGTTTCCCCCCCGCCCCGAGTTGCTCTCCAGTCTTATATTTTATTTCACTGAGAGCCGACACTTGTTCTTCTCAAGTACTCATTGAACTCTCTGCTTTTCTTTGTGGTGAGTCCAACCTGCCAGGAACTCAACTAGTTCCTTGATGGCTGCTTATATCAAAGGCAATTGTCCTCCTATCTTACCAGGTCCCTCAAGTGTATCCTGTATTTCAGAGTTCAGAGCACTTCCTTTAATGAAAGCGCAAGAAAGAAGGATGTTGTTTAAGAATTTCCAGTGGCTCTCTAAGCTGGGTCCTGCTCTGGACCCCAAAAGATGGAGAATGGTTCAAAATTAAGTGAACATGCAGTTCTTGAAATGGCCTCTGGGTGGAGCTCATGGTACTCACAAAGACAACATGTAGGGAGCAGAAGGCTTTTCTGCAGCTTTCTGCTCTGGGTTGTTTTTGAAAAAAAAATTTTTTTTCTTGCCCTTTTTCTCTGCTGTCCTCGATTTGATTGCCTTTTAATAGTCAACAAGAAAGGAGAGCCTCTGCCTTATAAGTCCTTGAATCTTAGCTGGAAATCTCTGACTATCTTAGGGCTTTGTCTTTCTGATACCAAGTAGCCCCTGCATTAAGGAAGGATTTGCCTGCATTCAAAGTGGAGGTGAAGAATTTGCCTGCTTTTCCTGGTATGACTTGGCACTGTTCTTTGGGCATGTGTTGTATGCAGTGTATCATCCAGGCGGAAGATTTCTCATCAGTAATAGTGCCCACACTGGGCCAATGCTGAGTCACTTGGCAACCCCTTGGGAATGCTGGAAAAATGTTCTGATTTGAGAGGGGAAAAGGTTTTCTTTTCTTTACCAGAAGATCTGGACTGCAGATAATGACAGTGCCTCCTAAGAGGTGGTGACCTCAGCATTCCATAGTGGTGGACCTCCTGAATGGGGAGGGCTTCAGATACCTGCAGTGGGCTGAGGCCTAATCCTGTGGCTTTTGTGACAGTGACCCCAGTCTCAGAATGGAGGCATGTGGATGTGGTTTTGTCGTGCTATTCACCAGGGATGGTCACTGTAAAAGATAAACGAGGATTCCTCTCTCTTGTGAAGGCTGAATCTTGTTCTCTTTCTCCCTGCCTTTTCCTGCTCGTCTCTTAAGTCAAGGGTGGTTTTGTATTGTGAAACTGATGGTGTGTGTTTCAACTGGAAATTTCATATTATGAAATAAGCACCAATTTTTGTTTAGGATTATGTGTTCCCTACAAGCATGTGCTCTTATTGTGAACAAGCAGCGAAGGACAGGAGGCCTGTGATTTTTCCAGTTATAAGGACTGGTGAGTGAGTATAAGGTGACAAAAGAATTATCTTGGGGGTGTGTTTTGGAGGGTTTGCCTTTTCCAGAGCAGGAGGATCTCAAGGTCATTATGTAATGATTCTGAGGCCTGCAGGAGAGGGAGGAGGCACTGCCTTTGGCTGCCCTGGTGGCTGGAGCAGGGCTTCTGGGGGGCTCTGTGGCAGATCAGGAACAGCAGCTTCCTGAGTTCGCCTGATCCTGAGCTGGATTTGATTAAGTAGCCAAGAGCTGGGTCCTTTCTGAAATATTTGTTTGTTTGTGATGTATGCCCCTGAGTCCCATCCTTGTCAGGCCACACCCAGAGAAGAATAGCAGGATGAAGTTCAAAAGGGTTAGGGTCCTAAGGATGCTGTGAGTGGCCTTAACCTTGGCCAAAGCAGGTGCAGAGAAGTCTGCCGAATGGTCCCAATTTCACAGGCATGCGACTCCCAGACACAGGGTTTGAGTGAGGTGGGAAGAGTTTTCTTGCAGAGGGCAAACCAGAAGTGTAGTTCACCTCCTTGGCTGTGTCTAAGCTCTGCCCAGTCCTAGGGCATTCCCCCAGGTATACAGTCAGAACAGACGGCGGCCGCGCCCTGCCCACATTCCCTAGCCCAGCGGTTATAAAGGTGTGGTTCCCAGACAAGCATCTGGGAATTTATTGGAGATTACATTTTCAGGCCCCACACCAGACTCACTGAACTCTGGCAGTGGAGTCCCACAAGCTGTGTTTTCACAAGCCCACAAGATGATGCCGTGCACACACCAGTCTGACTTCCACTTCCGTTTTACCCAAGAGCTTTCTCTTGTCCCTGGAGCCTGCTTTCCCTTCATATAGAGGGGCCCAAAACTCTGGGGGAATTAGCACACCCTCCTTGGGCAGCACTCACCCAGTGACTGATGGGAGTTGGTACATATATGCCCTGGCTCTCTCTTCCCTATGGTGGGATAGCCCTGAAGTGTGTGTTCTGCCTAGGCTGCTGGAGCTTGCCCGGCGGGATTAAGCTCACAGTGATGGCTGGCTTCATAGGGAACCCTTGGTTGAAGGCCTGCCCTTCTCCTCTCCCTTCCCCATTTCCCCACCAGTGTTTCTTTCACCTCCCACGTCAACTCCTTGCATTCAAATCCTTGTCTAGTTTTGAACAAATCCAGCATTACCTTTGTGATACATATTTTAAACACAAAGCAAATATTTGGCATAAGTAGGAATTTGATGCATACATTTAGCAAAGGCATCTTATACCTGATACCTTACGGAGGGTGTTGAATCTAATTGAATGTTTGTGTTCTAGAGCCTCGCATATGTGTTGTTTGGGGCAAAGCAGTAAGTCATTAGTTCTCACGCTTGAGTGTGCATCAGCATCACCCAGAAGGCTTGATGACACACAGCTTGCCCGCCCCCACTCCCAGATTTCTGCTGTAGGAGATCTGGGCTGGGGCCCAAGAATCTGCATCCCTGAAAAGATCTCAGGTGCTGCTGATACTGTTAAGTCTGGGGCACACACATTGAGGACCACTGCTCTAGGTGATTATGGGTGAATACTTCTTTCTAACAAGGCCGTGTTCACAGAAATAGCTAATGTGTGTGATGTGATTATTACTATGTCTTACCCCTTACAAGAATCCCCTTTTTACCATCACTCATAGGTGAATGCCCTGAGTCCTGGGCACTCTGAACCCAACTGGGCTGCCTCTTCCATCATTGCTCAAAAACCCTTCTTGATACAGATCCAAACAGTCTTTCTTGGTCACTTCCATCCCTTGTCCCCTACATCTGGAATTACCAGAATAAGTCTTCCACATAAAAGCTCTTCCCATATTTGAAGATGTTTAAAATGTTTTTCTATTTCAGATGGAACATCCTTGGTTATTTCTCACACTAAATTAACAAATATTGTATGCCAGGCACTGTTCTAAATGCTTTATAAATAGTAACTACCTCAGTGCCATAATATCTGTATGATTATTCCAATTGTACAGTTGAGGACCCTGAAGCACAGAGAGGGCAAGAAACTTGTTCAAGGTCACACAGCTAGTGGGTGGAAAAGCTGGGCTCTTAGTCCGGGAAGTCTGGTTTCAGTCCTTGCTTTTATCCACAATACCAGTGGTTCTCAGAGGGTAGTCCTTGGACCAGCAGCATCAACACCACCTGAGAACTCACTAGAAATGCAAATTCTTGGCCCTGCCCCAGACTTACTGATTCAGAAACTCTGGGAGGGGATGCAGCAATCTATGCTTTACGTCCCCCAGGTGATTCTGATGCACATTCAAGTTTGAGAACCACCGCTCTGTGCTCCAGTTCTGATGCCTCATCCTGCTGGCTGCTCTCCAGTTTTCAGATTCTTCTTTTAAAGTTCAAGTTCAAAGCTGAACACAATATTCTAGATATAGTTTAACTCACACAGCACAAGAGGAATATTATTACTGCCTTCATTTTGCATACAAATTATATTAAGAGATTCAGAGTTTATTCTGGCTGTCTTTTTCCTTCAGCCATGTCACTGTTGGCGCATAATAAATTTACAGTGATTTAATTTTTAGGTCTTTTTTATCCCATAGGAGCTGTTATTAAGTCATGTTGTTCCAGTCCTAAACTTGACATTTAAAAAAAAAAAAATCTCTTCCCAGAACTTCACATTTATTCTCATAAAAAGCTATTTGGTTAGTTTTGGTTCATTGCTCTGGCTTAAAAAAATATGCATTTCTGAATCTTTTGTATGTTTATTATTTTTGTTATAAGAATTTATGTTCATTAAAGAAAATCTGTTAAGTTCAAAAGTAGAAAGAAGAAAAAAGTCATTGCTAGTTCCATCACCCAAGTATAACCACTGCTAACATTTTGGTGTATTATTTTGCATTTTTCCCTTACACATAGGCTTTACAAGGCATTATTGAATAGTGCTGTATATATAAATTTGATTCCTTTTTATGTTGTAAGCATTTACCCTATTTTTACATATTCTTTATAAAAGCATTTTCACTACTATTACATATTCTTCCAGTGGTTATACAAGAGATTATTTAAACATTTCTCTGTAGTTGAGTATTTAGATTGTGCTACTCTAAATATTACTATGATAAGCATCTTTTGCACAATGCTTATCCTTCCAAATTTTGTACTAATTCCTGAGAATGGAGTCTCAAAAGATCTTTAAAAATCTCAAGTCCATCATTCAGAGTATCAACTACCATTCTCACCACTGTATCATTTGTAATTTGATAAATTTCCTTTTTTGATATTATTTTTCTGGGTTATTAGTGTGCATGCTCACAAAATGGAACTGGATTCATCCTATTTGCTCATGCTTTGGAGACTTCCTTCCAAATATATTCTGTGGCAGGTCTTTTGTTAGGTGTGGGTCAATTCATTAACCAATAAATTTTTTTAGTCCATTTCTACTTTGGACAAACTCCATGGAACTGTCATCCAGATTCTCCATTTTGCTTGTAAGGAGGTCTTGAGATACTTAGCAATGTGTTGATGTAATCTAGCTACACTGTATTTAGGACATTCCTTGATTTACCAATATATTACGCTATTAAAACAATGGGAATTCATTTAAGCTGGACAGACATTCACTGGGCTCTCACTCTTTCTAAGATCCTGTGTTATCCTAAGTGCAAATTATGTCATTCCCGGAGGAACGGCCAGCTATTCAGACTCCCAAACGAGAAATTTCAATCTTTGCTCCCAGTCAACTTCTAAGTACTGATGATTCTGTTGATTACGTCTAACAACTTTCAAATATATCTCATTTCTATTTCATAGTACTTTTTCCCTGCTAGCTTCTCATCCTTTTAAATTCTTTTCCTCTTTTATAGTCTTGGAAAAAGAATAATGAAATGAACGCTTCTAGCATTTCTGGTGGCGGGGTCTTTCCTGTCTTTCCCATGAACCTTTTGAGATAGCATCATAGTGTGTATTCATAGTTGAAAAACTCGGCCCCCAAAATACAGATTACTGAATTGAAGTGATTCCTGTAAGGGAAAGAACTTTGGCTGGTTGCTTTTCTCTTGTATTCCTGGAACCTCACATGTGCCTGGCATTTTCCCTGTCTTCCTTGGCCACTGGGCAGACCTTAGTAAGAAATGTGGCGCCACCAAACATTAGCTCTGGGACCTTAGGCGAGAAGTGTGTTTTTGGCCTCAGTTTCCCACCCCCTCCCCATGAAATGGGTATATACTGTTGTTTTTACTGAGTAGTTGGAGGATTAAGAAAGTAATGTATGTGCAGTGACTAGCAAAGGGTAAGCATTCAATATATATTAGGCATTATTAGTAAAATGACATTTTCATTTTTTCCCCAAGAGTTCCCTTGTTTTCTCCTCCCTAAGTAATTTAATGTCCCATTCCATTCTCCTAAAATTGGGAAAGAGAAGGTGATGTCACTTAAGTTTTTTTTTATATGACATTTACCATTGGAGTGGTGTAGAAAACAGAATTTTATTAACTGTGACTTCTGTTTAATATTTTAAATGGAAAATTTTAAACATGCAAAAGTGTATATAATACCCCCTCCATGTACTCATCACCCAGCTTCAACAGTTAGCAATATTTTGCCCTTCTGATTTCATGTACGCCAAACGTCCACCTGTTTTTATGCTTGAGAATTTTAAAGCTAATTTCAGACTTCATTTTACTATGTTTCATTATGTGTCTCCAACTGATAAGGACTTAAAAAAAACTAACAATACCATTAATACATCCAACAATATTAATAATAATACCTCATTAATTAGTATCCTGTCGGTGTGCAGTTTTCAGTAATTATCTAAAAAATGTATGCTTTTTTTTTTTTTTTTTTTTTTTGGTAAGTGGAGCTTTTAATTAAGTACATAAAAGGTATGGATTCCTTCTCAGGTTTCCTTATTTTGGAAGAGAGACTAAAAAAGGAATAAAAGCACCCAAAAATAATGAGCACAAAGAGAAAATATATCTAAATGGAGAGAGAAGTTGGGGCAAAAGGTAAAAGAAGGTGAGAGGGAAAGTAACGGGCAGGTGGAGACATGTTCTCCAGGGTAGTTCTGGGGATGTGTTTTGAGGTAAATTACACTTTTCATGCACTGCTACTTACATAAACTGTGGTTTCCAAGAGTCTCCCTGACTTTGAAATATTCATTAATAAATATTTAATTGCTAATAAAATTAGCTATTAAATTAAGGAGAAGCAGCTGAAATTCTCTGCCATAGAATATTTTTTTTATTAAATTCAGTTTTATTGAAATACATTCACACACCATACAATCATCCATGATACACAATCCACCGTCCACAGTATGATAACATAGTTTATGCGTTCATCACCACAATCTATCTCTGAACATTTTCCTTACATCAGAAAGAACCAGAACAAGAATAAAAAATAAAAGTGAAAAAAACACCCAAATCATCCCCCCATCCCACCCCATTTGTCCTTTAGTTTTTATCCCCATTCCTCCACTCATCCATACACTAGATGAAGGGGATGTGATCCACAAGGTCTTCACAATCACACTGTCACCCCTTGTAATCTACATTATTATATAATTGTCTTCAGGAGTACAGACTGCTGGGTTGGAGTTTGGTAATTTCAGGTATTTACTTCTAGCTATTCTGATACATTAAAGCCTAAGAGGTGTTATCTATATAGTGCATAAGAATGCCCACCAGAGTGACCTCTCGACTCCATTTGGAATCTCTCAGCCACTGATCTGCCATAGAATATTAATCAATGTGCCCAATGATATTTATCTTTAATTATATGGCCCCTTCCTTTCAGTGGAGTTGCTAGAGTAATCAGTGTGAGGACAGGGGTTATTTTCCTGCTGAGATGCAGCCCACGTTAGAAAAATAATTGTCCAGATGCGTGGGATTCACACCAGGGTCAAACCAACCAAGGGTTACAAGATGGATTGGCCCCTGTTGTTTTTGTTTCTTCAACAATAGGTTTCAATCACTAGCCAAACAAGGTCCACAGGTTGCAGTAGATAGGCATATCACTTAAGGCTTTTAAAGTTTTAACAGTCCCTTGCTTTTTTATCCATGAAATTTATTGGTGGGAGAAATTGGGTCATTTGTCTTGTAGAAGTCCCATAATCTGGATTTGCCTGATTATATCCTAGTGTTGTCTTTTTTGTTTGTTTGTTTGTTTTATTTTTTTATTTTTTATTTTTTTTAAATTAAATTCAGTTTTATTGAAATACATTCACACACCATACAATCATCCAAGGTATACAATCCACCGTCCACAGTATGATAACATACTTATGTGTTCATCATCACAATCTATCTCTGAACATTTTCCTTACATCAGAAAGAACCAGAACAAGAATAAAAAGTAAAAGTGAAAAAAGAACAGCCAAATCATCCCCCCATCCCACCCCATTTGTCCTTTAGTTTTTATCCTCATTTTTCTACTCATCCATACACTAGATAAAGGGGATGTGATCCACAAGGTCTTCACAATCACTGTCACCCCTTGTAATCTACATTATTATATAATTGTCTCCAGGAGTCCAGACTGCTGGGTTGGAGCTTGGTAGTTTCAGGTGTTTACTTCTAGCTATTCTAATACATTAAAACCCAAGATGTGTTATCTATGTAGTGCTTAAGGATGTCCACCAGAGTGACCTCTCGACTCCATTTGAAATCTCTCAGCCACTGAAACTATTTCGTCTCATTTTGCATCCCCCTTTTGGTCAAGAAGATACTCTCAGTCCCATGATGCTGGGTCCACATTCATCCCCAGGAGTCATATTCTGCATTGCCAGGGAGATTTACAACCCTGGGAGTCGGGTCCCACGTAGTGGGGAGGGCAGCGAGTTCACCTGTCGAGATGGCTCAGTTAGAGAGAGAGAGAGCCACATCTGAGCAACAAAGAGGTACTCAGGGGGAGACTCTTAGGCACAATTATATGCAAGTTTAGCCTCTCCTTTGCAGTAACGAGCTTCATAAGGTCATGTCCCATGATCGAGGGCTCAGCACATCAAACCGCCAGTCCCAATGTTTGTGACAACATCAACACCAGTCCAGGTGAGGATGTCGAACACATCCGCACCTTCCCCCAGATCCTCAGGGCTGGGGAGGGGGAGGCTGTAAATATATTTTTTATTATCTGCCCAAATTCTAGTGTTGTCTTTTAACATTTTCCTTTGGCCCTTTATATTTCTTGAAAATTGGTAATGACAGCCAGAGGTTTGATTAGATTCAGGTTCAGTTTTCTTTTGGCAAGAAGACTTCATAGGTGGGTGCTGTGTGCTTCCTATTGTCTCCCATCAGGAGGCACATGATGCCAGGTTGTCTCACTTCTAGTGACGAGGTCGATTAGTGGGTACAAGTGTTGTCAGCTGGATCTTTCCATTTTAACTTCTCCGTCAACCTTTCACCTTAGTGGTCTTTATTTCTTGATGGTACATTAGAATCTTCTGAGGAGCTTTTAAAAACTCTTGGTGCTCAGGCTGCACCCCAGACCAATTACCTCAGACTCTGGAGAGGAGATCCAGGCATTAGAAGTGTTTCAAGTTCCCCAGGAGATCCAAATGTACAGCTAGGATTGTTTTAGTGTTCATTGATACGATTGCATAGCTACATGATTTCATTAGGGGTTGCAAATGGTGATTTTCAGTTTCTGTCATTCTTTCTGCATTTATTAACTGGAATTTTCCTATGCAAAAGGATTTTCCCTCATCACCCCATTTGACTACCCTGAGATATAGTTTATACAGAAAAGGCAGCATGTCTGATTCTTTCTCTTTATTAATTATTTTTCAGAATGAATTGGTGCTCTAGCACGTCCAGAAGTGCCAAACGAGCCCCCCTGCCCCTGGTCCCCAACACCATCCCTGTATTGTTATTTAGCTCAGGGAATTTTAGGTGTTTGAAGTGTTTAAATTCATTGCAATCATCATTCTTTTTGAAGCTCAAATTGCCCCAATCTTGGCCAATGGGAGCCTCATCCTTTAGGGAATTTTGACACCATCCCAGTTGTTTTTTTGACAGCATCCTTGCTCCCTGGCACAGGAAGATGTCCTCTTTAATGTTTAATTTCTATTTAATCACAAAATATTTTGAACAATTTATAAATCAGTGCCTTCACTAGTTCTTCCACCAATGAGTAATATATTGATATCGTTTTTTTTTTTTTGTAATCATGGGACAAAAACTTGAAATACAGAATTTCTGTAATAAAATTGTAGAAATATGGGTTAGTGTTGATGTGAATAAGGGGACTAGCCTATGTCAATGGATATACATGTGATATATACTCTGTGGTTTTTAAAATCTTCTGCAATGTTGCATTCTCAATGTTAATCATCAAGAATATAAATAAGTGTATGACTAGTGCATGACCATGCCATATATTCTTTCAATAATGTAGTGTTGAGGAATAGAACTAATTTGAACTATGTAGAATGATATATTAAAAGATGACACTTGGAATAGTAAATGTGTAGACATTTTAAAATATCAGCAAGCAGTAATAGTTTAAACGTAATAATGTACAACTGTTTAGTTTTTACATGTGTATTAGGGATTACTTTGAGACGAGGGGCTGGTTGATTGTGGGCCTTTGGAAGCAGATGGGAGGTGCCATGATATCCTCAGAATAAAATTACAAGTGCCAAAAGTAGAGTGATGCTTTTTAAAGTAGCATGTATAACGTCTATTTTATTTGTAGGATGAGTGGAGAAGGTTTAATGTGTGTTTTGATACTTTTTTGGTCCAAATCCAAATTCAGGGTGTTAGAAATTCACTTAAAAATACATGTTCAATTTGGTTTAACCAAAAGAATCAGTTTTGATATAATGAACTCTAGTTTCATGGGAAAAGAGTCCATTAGGGATGTTTGAATATTCTGTGAGCTTTTTGTGCTGCTCCTTCTCTTAGGCCTGAGATGAAACTAATAGCCACTATGTGTGTGCTTATCTGCTATCTCTGGGGTTGAGTCTGCTGCTGTCAGCTGCTGCCTTGTTATCTGGCTCCTGGTGCAGCTCAGTCAGTTGTGTGGGAATGTCAGTTCCATTAATAACCTGAGGGCTGGACAGGATGAGAGTAGAAAATGGGCGAGGAGAGAGAAATTGTCTTTAACTTGGTGTTCTGAGTTGTCATTTTCCAGACCCCAATAAAGGCAGGCTGAGGGTGTGACAGCAAATCCACTTCTGACAGAATCTCACATTTGAACCAGAGAAACAGCCTGGTACCAAGAGAAGAAACAGTGAAAGAAACCTGGGAAAAAGCTAATGATGTGGGGTTGGAAAAGTTGGAGGAAGCAGTGCTGGGGAGAAATGGCATTGCTAAAGCATTCTGACGGAGGGGCTGAGAACTTTACAAAATAAATTTCATTTTGATTTTAAATATTATCATTCTTTGTGTTTTTAAATGAACAAAATTTCCTTTGACAGGTAAATTTTGTGGAAGAATTCATTCCTCATAGAGAGTTTGGAGTTTGGGGCTGAGTTTGTTTGTGGTCTAGATCAGTCAACTGCCAGAGGGAAGTTACATAAACTGTAATTCTACTAGTTACTTCCTACATGATATAAAGTACACAAACTCTAAGGACTAATCAGTGGTTTCGAACTCAATGTAAAATATGTAATTTTAGACAACTATATAAAGGTGGGGGAATGGAGAAGTATAGGAACATAGTTTATGTGTCGTATTGAAGTGAAGGTGGTATCAAAGAAAAACAAGGATGATATGGATTTAAGAGGTTAATTTTAAGCCCCACAGTAAACACAAAGAAATTATCAGAGAATATAACCATAGAGATGAAAAGTAGAGTTTGGGTAAGAGAAATGGGGGAAGGGGCAATGGGGAGTTAAGAAATGAGTGTAGGGTTGCTGTTTGAGGTGAAGGGAAATTTCTAGTAATGGATGGTGGGAAGGTGATAGCATTACAACATTCTAAATGTGATTAATCCCACTAATGAAAGGCTAGGGAGGGAGTGGAATGGGAAGATTTAGGCTGTATATATGTTTTCACAACTGAAAAAAAAAGACAGTCTAACTAGATGACAATTGAATGCTAAGGATGAACTTGGATGGGACAGGAGGATAGAGGACAGGTGGCTCAAAGGGACACAGTTGAGACATAAGGAAAAGGAAATATAGAATGTAAGCTTTGTATCATTGTTGAATCTATTGTACTTCTTAGCTGCTCTTAATGGGATTGCATGAAAGCATGTTCTCGTTTATGGGAAGTGTATACGTGAATTGTAGTGAATGCTCAGGGATGTGTGCAGCTAACTCTCATATGTTCAGATGACAGAGCAATAGATGATGGATGATAGGGAGGGAGGGAGGGAAAGAAATAGCAATGTGACAGCAAGTTAAAGTTGGTGGATTGAGCTATCAGGGGAGGTGCTCAGGGTATGATGGAATTCTGTGTATGGGGCTAATATTGTTTTTGCAACTGTTCATATAACTTTGAATTTATTTCAAAATAAAAAAGTATATTTAAAACCCTTATCTACAGGTGTCTTGTCATTCTTACAGCTAAAAATATTATTTATGTCTTGGCATGTTGAATGTGGTTACTGATGCCGAGGTGGTCTGTATTCATTTCATTTGGATGTGTAAAAAGGAATAATATTTATATAAGAAGATACTTTTCATTCCGTAAAAGACAGCATATATTGGGAAAACATGGGCTTTGAAATCAGCTTAAGGTTAAATTAATCCGGGGTAAGGAGCTGGTTTTGGCTCTCATTATCTATATTACTTGGGGTGAGTTATTGTCCCTCTCTGATCTCACCTTCATCAGCTGTGAAGTGGGGTGCAGCACTGTGCCCACCTTGTAGAGTTGAGGTGAAATTTAGACCCGGCGATGATGTGAAGCGATTAGCCTGGTGCCTGGTACATAGCAGGGGCCCAATGAAGAGCGCTACTTTTGTCATTATTAAAAATGTTATTTCTATTGTCACAGACCCTGTTTAGGTATGATATCTTCTCTTTGAAGACCACCTTTCCGCAAGGTCCTTCCCTTCCCACCCCATTCCATCTACATTCTTACATTGTTGTAGGGTTTTTTTTTTTTTTAATTTGCATCTTGTTCTCTGTAAGTGACTGACTGTGAACTCCTTGAATACAGGAATGCAATATACTAAGCCGTATATCTCAACTCCTGCTACACACAACAACACAGAAGAATTTCACAGATGTAGTGTTGAGTGAAAGAAGCCAGGTACAAAAGAGAGCATGCTTTGTTTTTGAAGTTCAAGAACAGGCAAAACTAATCTATGGAGATAGAGGTCAGAATAGGGGTTATCTTGGAGGTGGAGGAGTTACTGACTGGGAGAGCACCCAAGGGGGCCTTCTGGGGTGCTGTAAATGGTTTCAGTCTTGTTTTGGAGCTAGTAACACAGGTGTGTGTGTGTGTGTGTGTGTGTGTGTGTGTTGAAAAATTTGAGTTGTACATTTAATATTTGTGTATTTTGTCTATAACTCAATAAAAATTTAGTAAAAAGATGTTTCCCAGTATGCAATGCTTGTTTGGCCTTTTAGTAGTCATTCAGTAAAAGGCTGAATATTGAATGGCTGTTCTGATAAAGAAAATCAT
This sequence comes from Choloepus didactylus, assembly GCF_015220235.1. Classification (NCBI taxonomy): domain Eukaryota; kingdom Metazoa; phylum Chordata; class Mammalia; order Pilosa; family Megalonychidae; genus Choloepus; species Choloepus didactylus. Next base: position 14,381,520 of record NC_051335.1, read on the forward strand.
AATCACTACGTGACCAAGGCCAAATGTGAAGGAAGATGTGATACGCATTTTGAAAAACCCAGTGGACATACTTCATAATTTGTAGTTAGAATTCACACAGTTACTCACAATACTGCTCACATTTCACATAGCTGTTTCAGAATATATAGTAAATTGTCACAGCAGGGCTTGTTGTTTGGGTCAGTTTGTGCAGGTGTCATGTGGCAGGGAACACAGGAGAGAGAGGGATACTGCCCCATCAAAGTGGTAAAAACCTCATTTTTTGTTCAGTCTCTATGGTCCACACCCCTTCCTTTTTCCTTTCTCCCTTGTCCTTTCATCAATTCTACTTTGAAATGAAATCTGAAACGCTAATAGATGCTGCTGACACTTGTGCAGCAATTCTGCCAGATGGTATTTGAATCTTGGGTGTTCTGTGAAAAATGAAAAGACCAAACACATGCACAAATAAATGAAGGCTGAATTAATCTTTATAATTAAATGGAATATTACCCTGCTATGACTGATTTTAGCTTTCAAACTGGATTGCATGCTAATTTTTCAGTGAACTGTAATTGTATTAACGTGACTTTTTAGATGCTTCAAAGTGCTTAAAAATAGATTTTGTCAAGTTACTGGGAGAAAAGTTATTAGAACTTTTAATCTAAACATCTCTGAGATTTTGGAGTATACTTCTACAATGACTTATAGTTTCCAAGCATTTTCCAATTAATAATTAATATTTTGCCCCTATCATCCTGTGATTTGGGTGGCGTTGGCCAGAAATTGGGTTGAACTGGAAGTGTCTCAGGCACATTCAAAGAATTGGTGGGAGGGAAGATCATGGTGTTTCCAGTGGCACAGGAGTGGTGACTATCAGTGAAATACCTAAGGGATATCCAAGGAATGGATGAGTTCCTTCCTGTGAATGGGTACCACAGTGTCAGGGGTTCTCAGAAGTGGGTCCTGAAGCCTTGGCAAGCAGCACAATCTAGAGCACTGGGCATCTTAAACTTGAACATGCATGGGAATCTGCTAGACTAGTGGTTCTCAACCAAGGGCAATATTGCCCCCCCCCCCCCGCCAGGACATTTCATAATGTCTGGAGACATTTTTGAGTGAATATTTAGGGAAGAGGATTGACAGCCAATGGGTAGGGGCCCAGGAAGCTGCTAAACATCTTATTATGCACAGGACGGCCCCCATCATAAAGAATGACCTGGCCCAAAATGTCAGTAGTGCCAAGATTGAGAAACCCTGCCCTACGGTGGGGATTTTTTTATAGATTCCTGGGCCCCAACCCAGAGACATTCTTACTCAGTAGTTCTGGGGTGGTCCCGTGAATTTTCATGTTCAGCAAATTCCCAAGTGATCCTGGCATTGCCAGTCCATGGACCATGCTTTGAGAAGCCCTGAACTCGAGGACTCCAGGGTCAAAGGAACAAGCGATATTCATGGGCATCAGCTCTATAACATCCCCCTCGATTAGAAAAACAGTATGACAGCTCATCACATTGCCCTAACTTAATAATTCACCAGTGCTATCTCATTTGATCTCTACCGCAACCTTATGAGAGGGGCAGTTCCAAAGTTTTTTTAGGCCTGTAAGGAATTGCTCATAGCAGAGCTAAACTGTAATGGAAAGAATGATGACAGTTCCTACTCAATTGAACTGTAGATGAGAGAACAGGATATGTTTACTTAAGTTAATCTCCAACTTGCCTCCTATTTAAATAAGTAATTTAGCAATTGGAGGGGGATTAAGTAGCTGATTAAATTGCTCTGAGGAATGTTAGGTGCTAGGGACCAGGTATTGCACATGCATTTCTAAGCCCTTTGAATCGTGACTTTTGAAAATGATTTTTAATAATTTGTATGCATTTTTTCCCTCCCCTCAAAAGTACACTGATGTGTCCATTGTATTTTTTCCAATTTCTGGTTAATATTTGCTTGCTGGCTTTGTTTTCAAACTCAACAGATTTAATCACGTGTTTATGTCTTGATGAAACTTTCTGAAAAGGTTAACGTTTGTCCCTTATTTTCCCCTTGCTGTGTTTACTATCAGTTTTGGAAAAAATGGGAACCTATTCTGAAGAGCAGAGTTGGCAAACTCTTTCTGTCAATGGCCAGGTAGTAAATATTACAGGCTTTGCAGGCCACGTGGTCTCTGTTGCAACTATTCAACTCTGCCATTGTAGCATGAAAGCGGCCATAGACACTACATAAAACAAATGAGTGTGGCAGTGTTCCAATAAAACTTTATTTACAAAAACAGGTGGCGAGCTGGTTTTGGCCTTCAGGCTGTAGTTTGCAAGCCCTGATGTTCACCTCTGTGTGGGGGACAGGGAAAAATATAATTTACTTAGGCTCAAGTAAAAGCCTAATATAATACAGGATTGTTCCAGCTCTTGGATTTTTATCATCTTGGCTATGTCTCGACAAATGGATTTAGGAAGTTAAGGCTTAGGGTATTCATTTGAGCAGGTCTAGCAGCTGTTCTATTTGCAAAAATTTTGTGAGCAGTTTACTACGTGTAATTGAAATTAGTTTTAAAAAAACATTAATTTTACAGAATTATATGATCTGGCCAGTCTCCTATTCCATTTTTTTTATTATTATTTTTTTAATCATCATTTTATTGAGATATATTCACATACCACGCAGTCATACAAAACAAATTGTACTTTCGATTGTTTACAGTACCATTACATAGTTGTACATTCATCACCTAAATCAATCCCTGACACCTTCATTAGCACACACACAAAAATAACAAGAATAATAATTAGAGTGAAAAAGAGCAATTGAAGTAAAAAAGAACACTAGGTACCTTTGTCTGTTTGTTTGCTTCCCTTACTTTTCTACACATCCATCCATAAACTAGACAAAGTGGAGTTTGGTCCTTATGGCATTCCCAATCCCACTGTCACCCCTCATAAGCTACATTTTTATACAACTGTCTTCGAGATTCATGGGTTCTGGGTTGTAGTTTAATAGTTTCAGGTATCCACCACCAGCTACCCCAATTCTTTAGAACCTAAAAAAGGTTGTCTAAAGTGTGCGTAAGAGTGCCCACCAGAGTGATCTCTCGGCTCGTTTTGGAATCTCTCTGCCACTGAAGCTTATTTCATTTCCTTTCACATCCCCCTTTTGGTCAAGAAGATGTTCTCCATCCCACGATGCCGGGTCTACATTCCTCCCCGGGAGTCATATTCCACGTTGCCAGGGAGATTCACTTCCCTGGGTGTCTGATCCCACGTAGGGGGGAGGGCAGTGATTTCACCTTTCAAGTTGGCTTAGCCAGAGAGAGAGGGCCACATCTGAGCAACAAAGAGGCATTCAGGAGGAGACTCTTAGGCACAAATACAGGGAGGCCTAGCCTCTCCTTTGCAGCAACCGTCTTCCCAAGGGTAAAACTTATGGTAGAGGGCTCAACCCATCAAACCACCAGTCCCCTATGTCTGTGGTCATGTTAGCAACCATGGAGGTGGGGTAGGCGAATACCCCTGCATTCTCCACAGGCTCCTCAAGGGGGCACTACATCTTTTTTTTTTTTTCCTTGTTTGTCTTTTTTCTTTCTTTTTTTTTTTTTAACTTTCCCTTCTTTTTTCAAATCAACTGTATGAAAAAAAAAGTTAAAAAGAAAACAAACATACAATAAAAGAACATTTCAAAGAGACCATAGCAAGGGAGTAAGAAAAAGACAACTAACCTAAGATAACTGCTTAACTTCCAACATGTTCCTACTTTACCCCAAGAAAGTTACATACTATAGCAACATTTCAGTGAACTTGTTCCTACTACATCCATCAGAATTAACAGACCATAGTCATTTCTGGGCATCCCCAGAACGTTAAATAGCTTATCTGTTCTTCTTGGATTATTGTTCCCCCTTCCTTAATTGCTCTCTACTGCTAGTTCCCCTACATTCTACATTATAAACCATTTGTTTTACAATTTTCAAAGTTCACATTAGTGGTAGCATATAATATTTCTCTTTTTGTGCCTGGCTTATTTCGCTCAGCATTATGTCTTCAAGGTTCATCCATGTTGTCATATGTTTCACCAGATCGTTCCTTCTTACTGCCGCGTAGTATTCCATCGTGTGTATATACCACATTTTATTTATCCACTCATCTGTTGAAGGACATTTGGGTTGTTTCCATCTCTTGGCAATTGTGAATAATGCTGCTATGAACATTGGCATGCAGATATCTGTTCGTGTCACTGCTTTCCGACCTTCCGGGTATATACCGAGAAGTGCAATCGCTGGATCGAATGGTAGCTCTATATCTAGTTTTCTAAGGAACTGCCAGACTGACTTCCAGAGTGGCTGAACCATTATACAGTCCCACCAACAATGAATAAGAGTTCCAATTTCTCCACATCCCCTCCAGCATTTGTAGTTTCCTGTTTGTTTAATGGCAGCCATTCTAACCGGTGTTAGATGGTATCTCATTGTGGTCTTAATTTGCATCTCTCTAATAGCTAGTGAAGCTGAACATTTTTTCATGTGTTTCTTGGCCATTTGTATTTCCTCTTCAGAGAACTGTCTTTTCATATCTTTTGCCCATTTTATAATTGGGCTGTCTGTACTATTGTCATTGAGTTGTAGGATTTCTTTGTATATGCAAGATATCAGTCTTTTGTCAGATACATGGTTTCCAAAAATTTTTTCCCATTGAGTTGGCTGCCTCTTTACCTTTTTGAGAAATTCCGTTGAGGTGCAGAAACTTCTAAGCTTGAGGAGTTCCCATTTATCTATTTTCTCTTTTGTTGCTTGTGCTTTGGGTGTAAAGTCTAGGAAGTGGCCTCCTAATACAAGGTCTTGAAGATGTTTTCCTACATTATCTTCTAGGAGTTTTATGGTACTTTCTTTTATATTGAGATCTTTGGTCCATTTTGAGTTAATTTTTGTGTAGGGGGTGAGGTAGGGGTCCTCTTTCATTCTTTTGGATATGGATATCCAACTCTCCCAGCCCCATTTGTTGAAAAGACCATTATGGCTCAGTTCGGTGACTTTGGGGGCCTTATCAAAGATCAGTCGGCCATAGATCTGAGGGTCTATCTCTGAATTCTCAATTCGATTCCATTGATCTATATGTCTATCTTTGTGCCAGTACCATGCTGTTTTGGCAACTGTGGCTTTATAATAAGCTTCAAAGTCAGGGAGTGTAAGTCCTCCCACTTCGTTTTTCTTTTTTAGAGTGTCTTTAGAATTCGAGGCATCTTCCCTTTCCAAATAAATTTGATAACTAGCTTTTCCAAGTCTGCAAAGTAGGTTGTTGGAATTTTGATTGGGATTGCATTGAATCTGTAGATGAGTTTGGGTAGAATTGACATCTTAATGACATTTAGCCTTCCTATCCATGAACATGGAATATTTTTCCATCTTTTAAGGTCCCCTTCTATTTCTTTTAGTAGAGTTATGTAGTTTTCTTTGTATAGGTCTTTTACATCTTTGGTTAAGTTTATTCCTAGGTACTTGATTTTTTTAGTTGCTATTGAAAATGGTATCTTTTTCTTGAGTGTCTCTTCAGTTTGTTCATTTCTAGCATATAGAAACATTACTGACTTATGTGCATTAGTCTTGTATCCCGCTACTTTTCTAAATTTGTTTATTAGCTCTAGTTGGTGTATCGTTGATTTCTCAGGGTTTTCTAGATATAAGATCATATCATCTGCAAACAATGACAGTTTTACTTCTTCTTTTCCAATTTGGATGCCTTTTATTTCTTTGTCTTGCCGGATTGCCCTGGCTAGCACTTCCAGCACAATGTTGAATAACAGTGGTGACAGCGGGCATCCTTGTCTTGTTCCTGATCTTAGAGGGAAGGCTTTCAGTCTCTCACCATTGAGTACTATGCTGGCTGTGGGTTTTTCATATATGCTCTTTATCATGTTGAGGAAGTTTCCTTCAATTCCTACCTTTTGAAGTGTTTTTATCAAAAAGGGATGTTGGATTTTGTCAAATGCTTTTTCAGCATCTATTGAGATGATCAATTGATTTTTCCCTTTCGAGTTTTTAATGTGTTGTAATACATTGATTGTTTTTCTTATGTTGAACCATCCTTGCATGCCTGGAATGAACCCCACTTGGTCATGGTGTATGATTTTTAATGTGTCTTTGGATTCGATTTGCAAGTATTTTGTTGAGGATTTTTGCATCTATATTCATTAGGGAGATTGGCCGGTAGTTTTCCTTTTTTGTAGCATCTTTGCCTGGTTTTGGTATTAGATTGATGTTAGATTCATAAAATGAGTTAGGTAGTGTTCCATTTTTTTCAATGTTTTGAAAGAGTTTGAGTAAGATTGGTGTCAGTTCTTTCTGGAAAGTTTGGTAGAATTCCCCTGTGAAGCCATCTGGCCCTGGACATTTATTTGTGGGAAGCTTTTTGATGACTGATTGGATCTCTTTGCTTGTGATGGGTTGGTTGAGGTCTTCTATTTCTTCTCTGGTCAGTCTAGGTTGTTCATATGTTTCCAGGAAATTGTCCATTTCTTCTACATTATCCAGTTTGTTGCCATACAGTTGTTCATAATATCCTCTTATAATTTTTTTAATTTCTTCAGGATCTGCAGTTATGTCACCTTTTTCATTCATTATTTTGTTTATATGGGTCTTCTCTCTTTTTGATTTTGTCAGTCTAGCTAGGGGCTTGTCAATCTTGTTGATCTTCTCAAAGAACCAACTTTTGGTGATATTTATCCTCTCTATTGTTTTTTTGTTCTCTATGTCATTTATTTCTGCTTTAATCCTTGTTATTTCTTTTCTTGTACTTGGTTTAGGATTGGTTTGCTGTTCATTTTCTAGCTTCTTCAGTTGATCCATTAGTTCTTTGATTTTGGCTCTTTCTTCCTTTTTAATATATGCGTTTAGTGCTATAAATTTCCCCTTTAGCACTGCTTTTGCTGCATCCCATAGGTTTTGGTATGTTGTGTTCTCATTTTCATTCGTCTCTATATATTTAGCAATTTCTCTTGCTATTTCTTCTTTAACCCACTGATTGTTTAGGAGTGTGTTGTTTAACCTCCAGGTATTTGTGAATTTTCTAAGTCTCTGATGGTTATTGACTTCTAATTGTATTCCATTGTGGTCAGAGAATGTGCTTTGAATAACTTCAATCTTTTTAAATTTATTGAGGCTTGTTTTATGTCCCAGCATATGATCTATTCTGGAGAAAGTTCCGTGAGCACTAGAAAAGTATGTGTATCCTGGTGATTTGGGATGTAATGTCCTGTAGATGTCTGTTAAATCTAATTCATTTATCAGATTGTTTAGGTTTTCAATTTCCTTATTGGTCTTCTGTCTGGTTGATCTATCTATAGGAGAGAGTGATGTGTTGAAGTCTCCCACAATTATTGTGGAAACATCAATTGCTTCCTTTAGTTTTGCCAATGTTTCTCTCATGTATTTTGTGGCACCTTGATTGGGTGCATAGACATTTACGATTGTTATTTCTTCTTGCTGAATTGCCCCTTTTATTAGTCTGTAGTGGCCTTCTTTGTCTCTCAAAACATCCCTGCATTTGAAGTCTATTTTATCTGAGATTAATATTGCTACACCTGCTTTCTTTTGGCTGTAGCTTGCATGAAATATTTTTTTCCATCCTTTCACTTTCAGTTTCTTTGTGTCCCTGTGTCTAAGATGAGTCTCTTGTATGCAACATATTGATGGTTCATTTTTTTTTGATCCATTCTGCGAATCTATATCTTTTAATTGGGGAGTTTAATCCATTTACATTCAACGTTAAAACCGTGAAGGCATTTCTTGAATCGGCCATCTTATCCTTTGGATTATGTTTGTCATATTTTTCCCTCTCTCTATTAATATCCTTTATTGTACCCATACCGAATCTCTTTAGTACTGAACCTTTCTCCAAGTCTCTCTGTCCTGTCTTTGTTTCTCTGTCTGTAGGGCTCCCTTTAGTATCTCCAGTAGGGCAGGTCTCTTGTTAGCAAATTCTCTCAGCATTTCTTTGTCTGTGAAAAATTTAAGCTCTCCCTCAAATTTGAAGGAGAGCTTTGCTGGATAAAGTATTCTTGGCTGGAAATTCCTCTCACTCAGAATTTTAAATATATCGTGCCACTGCCTTCTCGCCTCCATGGTGGCTGCTGAGTAGTCACTACTTAGTCTTATGCTGTTTCCTTTGTATGTGGTGAATTGCTTTTCTCTTGCTGCTTTCAGAACTTGCTCCTTCTCTTCTATGTTTGACAGTGTGATCAGTATATGTCTCGGAGTGGGTTTTTTTGGATTTATTCTATTTGGAGTTCGCTGAGCATTTATGATTTGTGTATTTATGTTGTTTAGAAGATTTGGGAAGTTTTCCCCAACAATTTCTTTGAATACTCTTCCTAGACCTTTACCCTTTTCTTCCCCTTCTGGGACACCAATGAGTCTTATATTCGGACGTTTCACATTATCTATCATATCCCTGAGGTCCATTTCGAGTTTTTCAATTTTTTTCCCCATTCTTTCTTTTATGCTTTCATTTTCCATTCTGTCATCTTCCAGGTCACTGATTCATTGTTCAACTTCCTCTAGTCTTGTACTATGAGTGTCCAGAATCTTTTTAATTTGGTCAACAGTTTCTTTAATTTCCATAAGATCATCCATTTTTTTATTTAGTCTTGCAATGTCTTCTTTATGCTCTTCTAGGGTCTTCTTGATTTCCTTCATATCCCGTACTATGGTCTCATTGTTCATCTTTAGTTCTTTGAGTAGCTGCTCTAGGTGCTGTGTCTCTTCTGGTCTTTTGATTTGGGTGCTTGGGCTTGGGTTATCCATATCGTCTGGTTTTTTCATATGCTTTATTATTTTCTGTTGTTTTTCGCCTCGTGGCATTTGCTGAACTTGATAGGGTTCTTTTAGGGTTTGTAGACCAGTTGAAGTCCTTATCTCTAATTTATCAGATCTACAGCTTCGTGGAGTACACTTTCTCTAACTAACCAGCAGGTGGCGTCCACGAGCCACCTGTTCTCCACAAGCCAGATCTCCCCTGCTTAGCCTTTTTGGTGAGTGGGGGAGTGAGTCTTGTGGGGCCCAATTGGTGTCCCAAGCTTGCGTGTGTAGTTGGTGTTGCCTGCCCTGTATGTGGGGCGTGTTTCTGGGCAGTCGGGGAGGGGGGGTGGCCCTAACAATCAAATCTCCCTGATGATCCTAGAGTTTTAAAGCTACTGCAATAGTCTAATCCTTCAGTTCAGTCCTGCCACAGTTTGTCTCTGCCACTGACCCACAAGTCTTTGGTATTGGCGTATGGCTCCTGAGACTTGCAAGTGGGCCCCTCTTCCAGGCTGTGCACCCCGGGTCCTCTGTTGAGGGATGACTGTGCTATGTCACAGGTGAGTGCCGTCCCCCCAGGGCAGTTCTGGGCTGCTGGGCTGTGTTGGGAGGCTCCCAGTCTGCTCAAATGATGGCTGAATGGGGCTCTGTTAATTCACACTGCTCCCCCTTCCCAGCTCTGGGACATTCAGCTGAGGTTGCAGGGAAGGCTAATGTCCACGCCCAGTTTTGTGGTGTGTGCCTGTTATTTGAAGCACTTCCGTCACACTGGGTTGTCTGGGGCAGCTCTGGGCTATGGGGCTGGCGATGGGCAGGAGTGTTTCCTGTCCACCAGGATGGTGGCTGTGAGCGGACACCCCCCTTTTCTTGGGAAGTTGTGTTGTTTAGTGAATTTTCTCAGCCAGTGGATTATTGCCTTTTGTCTCAGAGCTCTCTTAGTTCTGCTCTTGACTTGACGTGCCCAAATTTCAATTCTTTGAAGCTTTCTGTATTGAGCTTCTTAGACTAATTGTTTTAGAAAAAGCAAAAATGATTTAAAAAAAAAAAAATAACGGCCCTCCTCAGAGATCTAATGGGTTATTGAAATGCTAATAGACAAAGCAACCAGGGCCATTAAGGAAAGGTGCACAGGGCAGAGAGATCAGCCTTGCTTCGGGATTTGCATATGCGCCTCAAGGCCTGATCTCCGCCCTTCCCCTTTCTGTGTTCACCAGAACTCCAAAAATCCTCTGCTTTTATTTTGGAGTTTTTTGTGTTGTTTTTTTTCTATGCCTGTCTCCTCTCTGCTGGGCTGGCTGCTCTCAGAGTCTCTGGTGTCTGGTCTCAGTCTATCTATGGTTGGAGTTTGAATCAGTAGAATGAGTTTCCGATAAGAGCAGCCACTGCAATTCTCCCTTTTCCTTCCCGGAGCTGACAACCCCTCCTCCCCCAGGACTGAGCCTGGCAGGGAGGGGCGCTGGTCCCCTGGCCGCAAAAACTTACAGATTTCGCTGATCTCAGCAGTTCCACGTTTTCATGAGTGTTGTATGAAGTATGCCCAAAGACAGATTGCTCTGTGGTGTCCAGTCCACGCAGTTCCTGGCTTTTTACCTACTTTCCTGGAGGAGTAACTAAAACATACAGCTCACCAGTCTGCCATCTTGCCCCGCCTCTCCTATTCCATTTTAAAGGAAATAAATTAGAATTGTCTGTATTTGTAAGGTAATTTTGCCCCCACCCTCAGAGAGATGGGTATGTTGTGTAGATTAATCATTTCCATGGGTTTTTCTATTGCTTCTACCTGCCCCGTGTATTTAAAAAAAAACCTCAGATGTTGATTTAGTTCTTTAGTTCTGTTGAGATTCAGTACTCAGCCAAATGAGAGGAATGTCACAAAGACACCAGGGAAATGGTTAATGTCAGTATGGCCAAATTATGATTTACCTGTGCCTCAGTAGTTTCCTTGCACACTGGGAAACTGCCCACCTTGAGGATACATGGAGTCTGTGTTCTTAGGAGAAAGGGTGGATGGTACTGGTGTATAATTTGGACCATGCTCTCCCTAGAATGTTGTCCATATTGGAGAGTACTGGGAATTGTTGGCTATACTTGGGTGTTACTCATGCAGGGATAAGAATGGACAACCTGAAAACAGAGAATTTCTGTCTTCCATCTCTTGTAAAATTAGAACCGTGACTTGCACTTATGAAACCCTCTGATTCAAGTGGGTACTTGTCTATCCTCCTCCCCAACATGATGCATCAGCTTGTGAACTATACCTAAAGGCAATTTTCAGAATGAAAATTTTTGAAGACTCAAGATAAATCAATGGCATTCTTATTGGTAGGATAAAATTTGATTTGTCAGGTAACTGCACTGCTGTTATTTGTGGGGCCCTGATAGCCCCAAAGGATATTAAAGCCTGTTTCTCAGGCTAATTTTCATCAATACCATTAGCTCTACTTAGGGTAATATCTTCAGCAAGGAGGCATCTCAACTAGTAGATTATTTGTTTGGCATTATGGAAACTGCCGTTGTTTTGAAGGATAGTGTAGTTCAGATATATTCTCCTGAACTTTTGGTGGCTTAAAGCTCAGAATTTTGATTGATGTTTAATAGTTATTATAGAAGTCATCAGAGAAAATGAGGTTTTGTCATGATTAAGCCTGACTGATGCTTTCAAACCCATTGCAAGCCTAAGAAAGTTGCCCTAGAAATTGTTTGTAAAAGGGCAGTTGATCATTAGTTGTTCTCTTTTTTTCTTATGTTGGTTAAATTAATAAAAAAAGAAAAAATATGCCAAGAAACTTAACTATGTAATACAAAGCTGTTTAAGAGATTAAAGCAATCCCTTTGATGTAATACTTGTAAGACATTTGAGAATTTACCTGTCTCTTCTAAATAGCCCAGTCAGTGGGGATTAAAACAAATAAGCTTTCTGTCTTGCTTTCTGTGGATCAGCTCAATGCTAAGTGGCTTTGAAAATTCAGAAGTAAAGCAGTCAACCTGACTAATCTTTAAATCAGTTTGCTCATCTGTGTACAAATTATATGCCATTTCAGAGCTCTCAGACCAATAAAGCAGAATTAGGTTTGGTTCTCTTCTTCCCGCTAGCATTATCTAGCTATAGTGCACTTTGTGAAAAATTCTGGGAAGGGGAGCTGACTTGAGGTTTAAATCATGTTGTGTTGCAAGTTTTCATTGTTTCTGGTTTTACTGAGTTCTTTTGTAATAGCGGTCATCTCTCCCTTAAAGAAATAATCTTCACTTTATGAACTCTCTGTTGTCTCCACAGAAATTAATTGTGATTTTTAAAGCTATGGCCCTAAGACTTTAGGGTGAGAAATAAACTCCCAAACAATGAAGATTTGTTGCATGTACATGTTAATAATAGCAAAGAGCAAAACAAAAACTCAACAAAAACTTTAATGGTTAATGTACACTTATGTACACACACCACACGATGTGGCATGGATAAATTCAGGAAATATTGTTAAGCATTTAGGGTGGATTAGGCCCTGTGCCACTGAGTCAACTCGATGAACAATCCACCCTCATTGAATTATCTGTGTCAGCTCGGCAAACTGTCACCCGTGGGCCATATTCAGCCTGCTGCCTGTTTTTTTGTACAGCTCACAAGCTAAGAATGGATTTTACATTTTTCAATGGTTGAAACAACTCAAAAGAAGAATATATCATGATACATGAAAACTATATGAGATTCAAATTTCAGTGTCCATAAATAAAGTTTCATTGGACCACAGCCATTTGTTTATGTGTTATCTATGGCTGCTTTCACACTACAAATGGCAGAGTTGAGTAGTTGTGACAGAGACTGGCCCACAAAGCTGAAAATATTTACTCTGGCCCTTTACAGAAAAAGTTTTCTAACCCCCGATCTAGCTTAATCCAACCTTTCTGATGTGTTTATTATCCAAATCCTTGTTTCAGCTCTCTATTTCACTGTATTGGTATTAGAGGTAAACTTGCCCACATCTTACTGATGAAGAAAGTGAGAAACAGAGAGGTTCAGAAAATTAAGGTACTGCTGATACCTTATATTAGAGATAATGGTGAGTTGTCTTAGAATGTTTCTCCTTAGCTTTTTAATAAAAATGCAGTGTGGCCATGGACCATCTCAGATGTTTTTGTTCCAGTAGCACTGGGGAGAGTTCTGAGCCTAGAGCGTGTGTTCAGTAAATATTTGTTGATGGAAAGAAATAGCTTATATTAAAAATATAGTTCTGGATGCTGTCAAAAATTAATTGCAATGGATTTTAAACATTGCTCCATTTTCCAGAAAGTTCCTTAGGTTCTCATAAACATGGTTTTCATTCACTCTCTTATTTTCCCCATTATTTTTCTCCTGTGGTAAGATCAGTTACTACAGAAATGTGCCTTGATACAAGGAGCATTGAATGATGTTCTTGGTCATATATCACACTATAAACTTTTATGTTTCCAGATACGATTGGTGCATTGATCAGCGTGGGTTTGTGAACTAAATTGCTCATTATATGAATTAATATTTATTGAGCATCGATTACTTGCTACATACCTGGCCCTGTGCTGCATGCAGGGAACACAAGGGTGAATGTGTGGAATAGGCTGTTGAGTTAATTTTAGTATTATCAAGAAGAAGTCTCCTTTAGCTGCAGAAACCTCCCATGTGATTGAATTTGTCCCTTTGGTTAGTGACCTACTCTTTTAAATACAGATATTTCTCCAAGGTTAATTTATTAGGTTGCTGTTAGTCACTCATATTTTATTATGAATTAGTTTGAAGCCCCGGGGATAGCTAATGGATTGACTGCCTTGTGGGACAAACCATTATGATGGATGAGGAGGGTAGGAAGAGATGACTTTGGAGTACCATGTACAGCCAAGGAAAGGCCAGTTGGGATATGATCAGAGAGCAAGTGTTATGAACACATAGGCCCTGTTTGGTGGTGGGAGGAAGGGAAAAAGGAAAGAGAAAGGCAGAAACCAAGATGGCAAATGTTAAAGGCAGCCTTTTTCTTTGCTCTTTTCTAGAGTTAGCTTTAGTAGGGTTTCTTGTGTCTATTTTCAGAAGTGTGCAAATAACTGCCCTCCAAAGACCCTCTGGCATTTTTTTTTTACTTTTTATTTTGAATACTTTCAAACTTATGGGACAGTTATAAAAATAATACAAACCCCACACGTAGAATTCCAACATACATGTACCACCCAGAAACCCAGATCCACCAATCCTAACATTTTGCCACATTTCCCATATTGGTCTGTCTGTCCATCTGTCTACTTATCAATCCATTTTCTGAACACTTGAGTGTGGTTTGTTTATATTACATCCTTGAACACTTATTACTGCCATGTACACCTTCTAAGAACAAGTATATTTACTTATGTAACCACTTTATGTGCAGTTATCAAGTTCAAGAAATCTAATATCAGTAGAAAGCTTATAGTCTATATTTCAATTTTTTCCTAAGCGACAGTAATGTCTTTTTGAGCCTTTGCTCCTCCCTTGTTAGATCCTATCTAGGATCATGTATTACATTTAAATGTCATTGTTTCATGTAGTTTATGAGGGGTGGCAATGTGATTGCGAAAGCCATGTGGATCACAACTCCCCTTTGTCCAGTGTATGGATGGATGAGTAGAAAAATGGCAAAAAAAGAAAGAAGCTCCCAGTGTTCTTTTTTACTTTAATCGTTCTTTTTCAGTTTAATTTTTATTCTTATTACTTTTGTGTGTGTGGTAATGAAACTGTTCAAAAATTAATTTTGGTGATGGACACACAACTATATGGTGGTACTGTGAACAATTGATTGTATGCTTTGTATCACTGCATGGATGTGAATATATCTCAATAAAATTGAATTATTTAAAAAATGTCATTGTTTCTTTAGTTGCTCTTTTTTTCCAATTGTGGGGACATATATACAACATAAACTTCCCCATCTCAACTGCTCCCAAGTATACATTCAGTGGGATTAAGCACATTCACAATATTGCAGTACCCTTATCACCTTCCATTACTGAAATTTTTCCTTCTCCCCAAACAGAAACCTTATATCAATTTTTTTGGTCTTTCGTTGTTCTTTTTTTTTTCCTGTTAAATTTTTTTAACTTCATTTTATTGAGATATATTCACATACCACGCAGTCATACAAAACAAATCGTACATTCGATTGTTCACAGTACCATTACATAGTTGTACATTCATCACCTAAATCAATCCCTGACACCTTCATTAGCACATACACAAAAATAACAAGAATAATAATTAAAGTGAAAAAGAGCAATTGAAGTACAAAAGAACACTGGGTACCTTTGTCTGTTTGTTTGTTTGTTTCCTGCCCCTATTTTTCTACTCATCCATCCATAAACTAGACGAAGTGGAGTGTGGTCCTTTTGGCTTTCCCAATCCCATTGCCACCCCTCATAAGCTACATTTTTCGACAATTGTCTTCGAGATTCATGGGTTCTGGGTTGTAGTTTGATAGTTTCAGGTATCCACCACCAGCTACCCCAATTCTTTAGAACCTAAAAAGGGTTGTCTAAAGTGTGCGTAAGAATGCCCACCAGAGTGACCTCTCGGCTCCTTTTGGAATCTCTCTGCCACTGAAGCTTATTTCATTTCCTTTCACATCCCCCTTTTGGTCAAGTAGATGTTCTCCGTCCCACGATGCCCGGTGTACATTCGTCCCCGGGAGTCATATTCCACATTGCCAGGGAGATTCACTCCCCTGGGTGTCTGATCCCACGTAGGGGGGAGGGCAGTGATTTCACCTTTCAAGTTGGCTTAGCTAGAGAGACAGGGCCACATCTGAGCAACAAAGAGGCATTTGGGAGGAGACTCTTAGGCACAAATATAGGGAGGCCTAGCCTCTCCTTTGCAGCAACCGTCTTCCCAAGGGTAAAACTTATGGTAGAGGGCTCAACCCATCAAACCACCAGTCCCCTATGTCTGTGGTCATGTTAGCAACTATGGAGGTGGGGTAGGCGAATACCCCTGCATTCTCCACAGGCTCCTCAAGGGGGCACTGCATCTTTTTTTTTTTCTTGTTTTTTTTTTTTTAACTTTCCCTTCTTTTTTAAATCAACTGTATGAAAAAAAAGTTAAAAAGAAAACAAACATACAATAAAAGAACATTTCAAAGAGACCATAACAAGGGAGTAAGAAAAAGACAACTAACCTAAGATAACTGCTTAACTTCCAACATGTTCCTACTTTACCCCAAGAAAGTTACCTAATATAGCAACATTTCTGTGAACTTGTTCCTACTAATCCATCAGAAATTAACAGACCATAGTCATTCCTGGGCATCCACAGAACGTTAAATAGCTTATCTGTTCTTGGATTATTGTTCCCCCTTCCTTCATTGCTCTCTGTTGCTAGTTCCCCTACATTCTACATTATAAACCATTTGTTTTACATTTCTCAAAGTTCGCATTAGTGGTAGCATATAATATTTCTCTTTTTGTGCCTGGCTTATTTCGCTCAGCATTATGTCTTCAAGTTTCATCCATGTCGTCATATGTTTCACGAGATCGTTCCTTCTTACTGCCACGTAGAATTCCGTCGTGTGTATATACCACATTTTATTTATCCACTCATCTGTTGAAGGACATTTGGGTTGTTTCCATCTCTTGGCAATTGTGAATAATGCTGCTATGAACATTGGCGTGCAGATATCTGTTCGTGTCACTGCTTTCCGATCTTCCGGGTATATACCGAGAAGTGCAATCGCTGGATCGAAAGGTAACTCTATATCTGGTTTTCTAAGAAACTGCCAGACTGACTTCCAGAGTGGCTGACCATTATACAGTCCCACCAACAATGAATAAGAGTTACAATTTCTCCACATACCTTCCAGCATTTGTAGTTTCCTGTTTGTTTAATGGCAGCCATTCTAATCGGTGTGAGATTGTATCTCATTGTGGTCTTAATTTGCATCTCTCTAATAGCTAGTGAAGCTGACATTTTTTCATGTGTTTCTTGGTCATTTGTATTTCCTCTTCAGAGAACTGTCTTTTCATATCTTTTGCCCATTTTATAATTGGGCTGTCTGTACTACTGTCATTGAGTTGTAGGATTTCTTTATGTATGCAAGATATCAGTCTTTTGTCAGATACATGTTTTCCAAAAATTTTTCCCATTGAGGTGGCTGCCTCTTTACCTTTTTGAGAAATTCCTTGGAGGTGCAGAAACTTCTAAGCTTGAGGAGTTCCCATTTATCTATTTTTTCTTTTGTTGCTTGTGCTTTGGGTGTAAAGTCTAGGAAGTGGCCGCCTAATACAAGGTCTTGAAGATGTTTTCCTACATTATCTTCTAGGAGTTTTATGGTACTTTCTTTTATATTGAGATCTTTCATCCATTTTGAGTTAATTTTTGTGTAGGGTGTGAGGTAGGGGTCCTCTTTCATTCTTTTGGATATGGATCTCTAACTCTCCCAGCCCCATTTGCTGAAAAGACCATTATGACTCAATTCATTGACTTTGGGGGCCTTATCAAAGATCAGTCAGCCTTAGATCTGAGGGTCTATCTCTGAATTCTCAATTCGATTCCATTGATCTATATGTCTATCTTTGTGCCAGTACCATGCTGTTTTGAAAACTGTGGCTTTATAATAAGCTTCAAAGTCAGGGAGTGTAAGTCCTCCCACTTTGTTTATCTTTTTTAGAGTGTCTTTAGCATTTCGAGGCATCTTCCCTTTCCAAATAAATTTGATAACTAGCTTTTCCAAGTCTGCAAAGTAGGTTGTTGGAATTTTGATTGGGATTGTATTCATTCTGTAGATGAGTTTGGGTAGAATTGACATCTTAATGACATTTATCCTTCCTATCCATGAACATGGAATATTTCTCCATCTTTTAAGGTCCCCATTCTATTTCTTTTAGTAGAGTTATGTAGTTTTCTTTGTAAAGGTCTTTTACAACTTTGGTTAAGTTTATTCCTAGGTACTTGATTTTTTTAGTGGCTATTGAAAATGGTATCTTTTTCTTGAGTGTCTCTTCAGTTTGTTCATTTCTAGCATATAGAAACATTACTGACTTACGTGCGTTAATCTTGTATCCCGCTACTTGGCTAAATTTGTTTATTAGCTCTAGCAGCTGTATCGTCAATTTCTCAGGGTTTTCCAGATATAAGATCATATCATCTGCAAACAATGACAGTTTTACGTCTTCTTTTCCAATTTGGATGCCTTTTATTTCTTTGTCTTGCCGGATTGCCCTGGCTAGCACTTCCAGCACAATGTTGAATAACAGTGGTGACAGCGGGCATCCTTGTCTTGTTCATGATCTTAGAGGGAAGGCTTTCAGTCTCTCGCCATTGAGTACTATGCTGGCTGTGGGTTTTTCATATATGCTCTTTATCATATTGAGGAAGTTTCCTTCAATTCCTACCTTTTGAAGTGTTTTTATCAAAAATGGATGTTGGATTTTGTCAGATGCTTTTTCAGCACCTATTGAGATAATCATTTGATTTTACCTTTTGAACTGTTAATGTGTTGTAATACATTGATTGATTTTCTTATGTTGAACCATCCTTGCATGCCTGGAATGAACCCCACTTGGTCATGGTGTATGATTTTTTTAATGTGTCTTTGGATTCGATTTGCAAGTATTTTGTTGAGGATTTTTGCATCTATATTCGTTAGGGAGATTGGCCGGTAGTTTTCCATTTTTGTAGCATCTTTGCCTGGTTTTGGTATTAGATTGATGATAGCTTCATAAAATGAGTTAGGTAGTGTTCCATTTTCTTCAATGTTTTGAAAGAGTTTGAGTAAGATTGGTGTCAGTTCTTTCTGGAAAGTTTGGTAGAATTCCCCTGTGAAGCCATCTGGCCCTGGGCATTTATTTGTGGGAAGATTTTTGATGACTGATTGGATCTCTTTGCTTGTGATGGGTTGGTTGAGGTCTTCTATTGCTTCTCTGGTCAGTCTAGGTGGTTCATATGTTTCCAGGAAATTGTCCATTCCCTCTACATTGTCCAGTTTGTTGCCATACAGTTGTTCATAATATCCTCTTACAATCTTTTTAATTTCTTCAGGATCTGCAGTTATGTCACCTTTTTCATTCATTATTTTGTTTATATGGGTCTTCTCTCTTTTTGATTTTGTCAGTCTAGCTAGGGGCTTGTCAATCTTGTCGATCTTCTCAAGGAACCAACTTTTGGTGATATTTATCCTCTCTCTTGTTTTTTTGTTCTCTATGTCATTTATTTCTGCTTTAATCCTTGTTATTTCTTTTCTTGTACTTGGTTTAGGATTGGTTTGCTGTTCATTTTCTAGCTTCTTCAGTTGATCCATTAGTTCTTTGATTTTGGCTATCTTCCTTTTTAATATATGCGTTTAGTGCTATAAATTTCCCCCTTAGCACTGCTTTTGCTGCATCCCATAGGTTTTGGTATGTTGTGTTCTCATTTTCATTCATGTCTATATATTTAGCAATTTCTCTTGCTATTTCTTCTTTAACCCACTGATTGTTTAGGAGTGTGTTGTTTAACCTCCAGGTATTTGTGAATTTTCTAAGTCTCTGATGGTTATTGACTTCTAATTGTATTCCATTGTGGTCAGAGAATGTGCTTTGAATAATTTCAATCTTTTTAAATTTACTGAGGCTTGTTTTATGTCCCAGCATATGATCTATTCTGGAGAAAGTTCCGTGAGCACTAGAAAAGTATGTGTATCCTGGTGATTTGGGATGTAATGTCCTGTAGATGTCTGTTAAATCTAATTCATGTATCAGATTGTTTAGGTTTTCAATTTCCTTATTGGTCTTCTGTCTGGTTGATCTATCTATAGGAGAGAGTGATGTGTTGAAGTCTCCCACAATTATTGTGGAAACATCAATTGCTTCCTTTAGTTTTGCCAGGGTTTCTCCCATGTATTTTGTGGCACCTTGATTGGGTGCATAGACATTTATGATTGTTATTTCTTCTTGTTGAATTGCCCCTTTTATTAGTCTGTAGTGGCCTTCTTTGTCTCTCAAAACATCCCTGCATTTAAAGTCTATTTTATCTGAGATTAATATTGCTACACCTGCTTTGTTTTGTCTGTAGCTTGCATGAAATATTTTTTTCCATCCTTTCACTTTCAGTTTCTTTGTGTCCCTGTGTCAAAGATGAGTCTCTTGTATGCAAGATATTGATGGTTCATTTTTTTTCATCCATTCTGTGAATCTGTATCTATTAATCGGGGAGTTTAATCCTTTTACATTCAGCGTTACAACCGTGAAGGCATTTCTTGAATCAGCCATCTTATCCTTTGGTTTATGTTTGTCATGTTTTCCCCCTCTATGAATATACCTTATTTTACCCATACCGAATCTCTTTAGTACTGAACCTTTCTCCAAGTCTCTCTGTCCTTTCTTTGTTTCTCTGTCTGTAGGGCTCCCTTTAGTATCTCCAGTAGGGCAGGTCTCTTGTTAGCAAATTCTCTCAGCATTTGTTTGTCTGTGAAAATTTTAAGCTCTCCCTCAAATTTTAAGGAGAGTTTTGTTGGATAAAGTATTCTTCGTTGGAAATTTTTCTCACTCAGAATTTTTAATATGTCATGCCACTGCCTTCTCGTCTCCATGGTGGCTGCTGAGTAGTCACTACTTAGTCTTATGCTGTTTCCTTTGTATGTGGTGAATTGCTTTTCTCTTGCTGCTTTCAGAACTTGCTCCTTCTCTTCCGTGTTTGACAGTGTGATCAGAATATGTCTCAGAGTAGGTTTATTTGGATTTATTCTATTTGGAGTTCGCTGAGCATTTATGATTTGTGTATTTATGTTGTTTAGAAGATTTGGGAAGTTTTCCCCAACAATTTCTTTGAATACTCTTCCTAGACCTTTACCCTTTTCTTCCCCTTCTGGAACACCAATGAGTCTTATATTCAGACGTTTTATATTATCTATCATATCCCTGAGGTCCGTTTCAATTTTTTCAATTTTTTCCCCATTCTTTCTTTTATGCTTTCATTTTCCATTCTGTCATCGTCCAGGGCACCGATTCGTTGTTCAACTTCCTCTAGTCTTGTACTATGAGTGTCTAGAATCTTTTAATTTGGTCAACAGTTTCTTTAATTTCCGTAAGACCATCTATATTTTTTTATTTAGTCTTGCAGTGTCTTCTTTATGTTCTTCTAGGATCTTCTTGATATCCTTTGTATCCCGTACTGTGGTCTCATTGTTCATCTTTAGTTCTTTGAGTAGCTGCTCTAGGTGCTGTGTCTCTTCTGATCTTTTGATTTGGGTGCTTGGGCTTGGGTTGTCCATATTGTCTGGTTTTTTCGTATGCTTTATAATTTTCTGTTGTTTTTGGCCTCTTGGCATTTGCTGAACTTGATAGGATTCTTTTAGGATTTGTAAACCAATTGAAGTCCTTATCTCTAATTTATCAGATCTACAGCTTTGTGGAGTACACTTTCTCTAACTAACCAGCATGTGGCGTCCACGAGCCACCAGTTCTCCACAAGCCAGTTCTCCCCTGCTTAGCCTTTGTGGTGAGTGGGGGAGTGGGTCTTGTGGGGTCCAATAGGTGTACCAAGCTTGCGTGTGTAGTTGATGTTGCCCGCCCTGTATATGGGGCGTTTTTCTGGGCAGTCAGGGAGGGGGGGTGGCTCTAACACTCGAATCTCCCTGGTGATCCTGGAGTTTTAAAGCTGCTGCAATAGTCTAATCCTTCAGTTCAGTCCTGCCACAGTTTGTCTCTGCCACTGACCCACAAGTCCTTGGTATTGGCGTATGGCTCCTGAGACTTGCAAGTGGGCCCCTCATCCAGGCTGTTCACCCCCTGGTCCTTTGTTGAGGGATGACTGTGCTATGTCACAGGTGAGTGCCGTCCCCCCAGGGCAGTTCTGGGCTGCTGGGCTGTGTATGGAGGCTCCCAGTCTGCTGAAATGATGGCTGAATGGGGCTGTGTTAATTCACACTGCTCCACCTTCCCAACTCTGAGCCAATCAGCTGAGGTTGCAGGGAAGGCTAATGTCCACACCCAGTTTTGTGGTGTGTGCCTGTTATTTGAAGCGCTTCCGTCACACTGGATTGTGTGGGGCAGCTCTGGGCTATGGGGCTGGCGATGGGCAGGAGTGTTTCCTGTCCACCAGGATGATGGCTGTGAGCAGACACCCCCCTTTTCTTGGGAAGTTGTGGTGTTTAGTGAATTTTCTCAGCCACTGGATTATTGCCTTTTGTCTCAGAGCTCTCTTAGTTCTGCTCTTGTCTTGACCTGCCCAAATTGCAAGTCTTTGAAGCTTTCTGTATTGAGCTTCTTAGAGTAATTGTTTTAGAAAAAGCAAAAAGGATTAAAAAAAAAATAAAAAAGGGCCCTCCTCAGAGGTCTAATGGGTTATTGAAATGCTAAGAGACAAAGCAATTAGGGCCATTAAGGAAAGATCCACAGGGCAGAGAGATCAGCTTTTCTTTGGGATTTGCATATGAACCTCAGGGCCTGAGCTCTGCCCTTTCCCTTTCTATGTTCACCAGAACTCCAAAAATCCTTCCCTTTTATTTTGGAGTTTTTCGTGTTATTTTTTTTCTATGCCTGTCTCCTCTCTGCTGGGCTGGCTGCTCTCAAATTCTCTGGTGTCTGGTCTCAGTCTATCTATGGTTGGAGTTTGGATCAGTAGAATGTGTTTCCAATAAGGGCTGCCACTGCAGTTCTCCCTTCTCCTTCCCGGAGCTGACAGCCCCTTCTCCCACGGGACTGAGCCTGGCAGGGAGGGGTGCGGGTCCCCTGGTCGCAAAAACTTACAGATTTCTCTGATCTCAGCAGTTCCACATTTTCATGAGTGTTGTATGAAGTATGCCCAAAGTCAGATTGCTCTGTGGTGTCCAGTCCACGCAGTTCCTGGCTTTCTACCTACTTTCCTGGAGGAGTAACTAAAACATACAGCTCACCAGTCTGCCATCTTGCCCCGCCTCACCTTATATCAATTTTGCATTAACTCCCCATTCCCTCTGCCCCCTACCCCTGGCAACCGGTATTCTAATTTCTGTCTCGATGAGCTTACATATTCTCTGATATTTTCTTTGTAGTGGGGCTATGCTGGTTTGGATGTATTATGTCCCCCAAAATGCCATTATCTTTGATGCAGTCGTATGTGGGCAGGAAACATGTTGGTGTTGATTGGGTTGGAGACTTTTGATTGGATGTTTCTGTGGAGATGTGATCACTCATCTGTGGGTGAGATCTTTCATTGGAAAATTTCCTTGGAGGTGTGGCCTCACCCATTCAGCATGGGTCTTGATTAGTTTACTGGAGCACTATATAAGCTCAGACAGAAGGAGCGAGCTTGCTACAGCGAAGAGGGACACTTTGAAGAACGCACAGAAGCTGAGAGAGGAGCTGCAGATGAGAGACAGTTTGAAGATGGCCCTTGAAAGCAGACTCTTGCTCTGGAGAAGCTAAGAGAGGAAAATGCCCCAAGAGCAACTGAGAGTGACATTTTTGAGAAACTGCAGCCTAGAGAGGAGTGTCCTGGGGAAAGCCATTTTGAAACCAGAACTCTGGAACAGATGCCAGCCACATGCCTTCCCAGCTCACGGAGGTTTTCCCAACTCCATTGGCCATCCTTCAGTGAAGGTACCCAATTATTGCTATGTTACCTTGGACACTTTATGGCCTTAAGACTGTAACTGTGTAACCAAGTAAACCCCCTTTGTAAAAGCCAATCCATCTCTGGTGTTTTGTATTCCGGCAGCATTAGCAAACTAGAACAGGTTTTGGTATTGGAAGTGGGGTGCTGGTGCCGCTGAGTTTGCAGATACTAAACATGTTGGAACAGCTTTTTAAATGGATAGGGGGAAGATTCTGGAAGAATTGTGAGGAGATTGATAGAAAAGGCCTAAATTGCTTTGAAGAAACTGTTTGTGGAAATATGGACCCTAAAGATATTTTTGATGAGGCCTTGAGCAGAAATGATGAATGTGTTGTTGCAAACTGGAAGAAAGGTGATCCTTGTTTTATAGTGGCAGAGAATTTGGCAAAATTGAGTCCTGGTGTCGGATGGAAGGAAGAATGTGAAAGCAAAGCTAGGATACTTGGCTGATGAGATTTTGAAACTACAAGTTGTGGATATAGCATGGCTTCTCCTTGCAGCTTATAGTAAAATGTGAGTGGAGAGAGATAAACTTAGAACTGAACTCTTGGGTTCAAAGAAATGAGAAACTGATGGTTTGGAAAATTCTGGGATTCCAGGGGGTGGAACTCCAAAAGCAATAGCCCAATGTGAGGATTTAACCAAACATTGAACTCAACCACCGTTTCAGTACAAGCCATAATTGGAGATGGAGTTATCCAGAAAGGATTTGTGGAAAGTCCTATTGTCTGATGGCTTTGACCCTGGGGTACTTCATGGGAAGCCAACAGAATTTTTGCAATATCTTTATAGATAGAGCCACTGCCAGTCTGGACTGGAGGAGACAGACAAGGAACAAATTGATGGAAAAGTTTCTTCAAAGACGGAGCCATGGAGGTTGAGGTCTGGAGTCAAGAGGTCTCGGGCTGGGAGAGCAGAGTGGTCCACATGCATGGAAGGGTGCGTTTGCCCCAGAGGTTGAGGGTGGGCCTTCCACCTTGATATTCAGGAAGACTGCTGTTACCCCAGGCCTCAAAGAGGGTGGAGGACATTCCCAGGGAATTAGGGAGAGCCTGGTCACCACCCCACTGTTCTGTTGAGCATGTGCCCTGGTGGTGGAACAGAATCCAGGTGCTACCCCAATGTTTGAGGAGGATGGGGCCGAGAAGGTGGTCTCCCCAATGTGTGGCTATGTTGGAACACTCACCCCAGCGTTTCGAGAGAAAAGGGCTGCTGCAAAGGCCCTTAGGATGGGTTAGATTCCCGCTCTCTCAAGCGCCAAGGATACAATGCCATTGGGTAAATGACTCTCGGACTTTGAAATCTAATGGAGTTTGCCCAGCGGGTTTTAGGAACTGTTTTGGTCCCTCAAACCCTGTTTTCCTTTCAGTTTCTCCTTATGGCAATGGGAATGTTTATCCTATGAATGTCCCTCCTTTGTATATTGGAAGCAGATAACTTGTTTTAAGTTTCACAGGTCCACAGATAGAGGGGAATTTTGTATTAGGACAGACCACTCCTGTAACTGATTTTGATGTGATCTTATTGTTACTGAATATGATTTAATGTTATATGATATTGTGATGGAATTAGTTTATATGTATATGGAAAGATCATGTCATTTTTGGGGTCCGGGGTGGAATGTGCCAATTTGAATGTATTATTTCCCCAAAAAACGCCATTATCTTTGATGCAATCTTGTGTGGGCAGACAGTTTAGTGTTGATTAGATTGTAATTCTTTGAGTGTTTCCAGGGAGTTGTGGCCCCACCCATTCAGCATGGGTCTTGATTAGTTTGCTGAAGCCCTATAAAAGCTCAGACAAAGGAGTGAGCTTGCTACAGCCACAAGAGCTGAGAGCAACTGAGAGTGACACTTTGAAGAGGAGATGCAGCTAAGAGAGGACAAAAGCCCCAAGAGCAACTAAGAGTGACATTTTTGAGGAGCTGTGGCCTAGAGAGATATGTCCTGGGACAAAGCCATTTGAAACCAGAACTTGAAGCAGATGCCAGCCACGTGCCTTCCCAGTTAACAGATGTTTTCCAGATGCCATTGGCCATCCTCCAGTGAAGATACCCTTTGTTGATGGACACTTTATGGCCTGAAGACTGTAACTGTGTAACCAAATAAACCCCCTTTTATAGAAGCCAATCCATTTCTGGTTTTTGCATTCCAGCAGCATTAGCAAACTGGAACAGGGGCTAAAATGAAGCATAAATTTAACATCTTAAATCTATAACAATCTCATTTGATACCAACTTAACTTCAATATTCTATACAAACTATGTTCCTGTACTCCTTTATTCCCACATCTTTATGTCATTCTTGTCACAGATTACATGTTTATACATTATGCATCCCAAACCATTGATTTATCATTACATTATTCATTTACCATTTAGATCCTGTAGGAAGTAAAAAGCAGAAATTAACAGTACTGGCATTTATACTTACCCATATTGCTACTGTCACATGGGATCTTTGTTTCTTCATGTGGCTTCTATCTGTTGTCTATTGTCTTTTCTTCCAACCTGCAGAACTCTCTTTAGCATCTCTTGTGGGGTTGGTCTAGTGTTGACAAACTCCATTCAGCTTTTGTTTATCTGAGAGTGTCTTAATCGCACCCTCATTTTTTTAAATTTTTTCATTTTTATTGAGATTATTCAGATACCATACAATTATCCAAAGATCCAAAGTGTATAATCACTTGCCCCTGGGTACCCTCATACAGCTGTGCATCCATCACACTTAATTTTTGTTCAATTTTTAGAAACTTTTCATTACTCCAGACAAGAAATAAAGTGAAAGATGAAAAAAGAAAAAAAGAAAAGGAAACTCTAATCCTCCCCTATCCCTAACCAACCCCCCTCAATTGTTGACTCCTAGTATTGATATAGTACGTTTGTTACTGTTTATGAAAAAATGTTGAAATACTACTAACTGTAGTATATAGTTTGTAATAGGTATGTAGTACTTTCCTATATGCCCCTCTATTATTAACTTCTAATTGTATTGTCATACATTTGTTCTGGTTCATGAAGTGATTTCTAGTATTTGTACAGTTGATCATGGACATTGCCCACCATAGGATTCAGTTTTATACAGTTCCATCTTTTGACCTCCAACTTTCCTTCTGGTGAAATATATGACTCTGAGCTTCCCCTTTCCACCTCATTCACACACCATTCGGCGCTGTTAGTTATTCTCACGTCTTGCTATCAACACCCCTGTTCATTTCCAAACATTTAAGTTCATCCTGATTGAATATTCTGCTCACACTAAGCAACCACTCCCCACTCTTAAGCCTCGTCCTGTATCCTGGTACCTTATATTTCATGTCTATGCGTTTACATATTGTAATTAGTTCCTATCACTGAGACCCTGCAATAATTGTCCTAATGTGTCTGGCTTATTTCACTCAGTATATTGCCCTCGAGGTTTTGTCATCAACCCATTTTTTTTTAATATGGTTTTGTTCACTTACCATACATTCCATCCCAAGTAAATAATTGATGGTTTTCTGCATGGTCATACATTTATGTGTTCACCACCTTCACCACTATCTATATAAGAGCATCTACATTACTTCCACAAGGCAGGAGGGAGAGTCAAAGAAGGTAGAGAGGCAAAAGAAAGAGGAAAAAAAAATGACAGCTAGGAAGCAGCAAAAGGAAAAATAACCTTAAATCAAAGTAGAATAAAGAATCAGACAATACCACCAATGTCAAGTGTCTAACATGCCTCTCCTATCCCCCCCTCTTATCTGCATTCACCTTGGTATATCACCTTTGTTACATTAAAGGAAGCATAATACAATGATTCTATTAGTTACAGTCTCTAGTTTATGCTGATTGCATCCCTCCCCCAATGCCTCCCCATTTTTAACACCTTGCAAGGTTGACATTTGCTTGTTCTCCCTCGTAAAAGAACATATTTGTACATTTTATCACAATTGTTGAATACTCTAGATTTCATCAAGTTACACAGTCCGTCTTTATCTTTCCTCCTTTCTTGTGGTGTCTCACATGCTCCCCACCTTCCTCTCTCAACCATATTCATAGTTACCTTTGTTCAGTGTACTTACATTGTTGTGTTACCATCTCCCAAAATTGTGTTTCAAACCACGCACTCCTGTCTGCTATCACCCTGTAGTGCTCCCTTTAGTATTTCCTGTAGGGCAGGTGTCTTGTTCACAAAGTCTCTCATTGTCTGTTTGTCAGAAAATATTTTGAGCTCTCCCTCATATTTGAAGGACAGCTTTGCTGGATACAGGATTCTTGGTTGGTGGTTTTTCTCTTTCAGTATCTTAAATATATCACACCACTTCCTTCTTGCCTCCATGGTTTCTGCTGAGAGAACGCATGTCATCTTATTAAGCTTCCTTTGTATGTAATGGATCGCTTTTCTCTTGCTGCTTTCAGGATTCTCTCTTTGTCTTTGACATTTGATAATCTGATTATTAAGTGTCTTGGCATAGGCCTATTCTTATCTCTTCTGTTTGGAGTACGCTGCGCTTCTTGGATCTGTAATTTTATGTCTTTCATAAGAGATGGGAAATTTTCATTAATTATTTCCTCTATTATTGCTTCTGCCCCCTTTCCCTTCTCTTCTCCTTCTGGGACACCAATGATACGTACATTATTGTACTTTGTTTCATCCTTGAGTTCCCGGAGACGTTGTTCATATTTTTTCATTCTTTTCTCCATCTGCTCCTTTGCGTGTAGGCTTTCAGGTGTTTTGTTCTCCAGTTCCTGAGTGTTTTCTTCTGCCTCTTGAGATCTGCTGTTGTATGTTCCGTTGTGTCTTTCATCTCTTGGGTTGTGCCTCTCATTTCCATAGATTCTACTAATAGGTTTTTTGAACTTTTGATTTCTGCCGTATACATGTCCAGTGCTTCCTTTACAGCCTCTATCTCTTTTGCAATATCTTCTCTAAACTTTTTGAATTGATTTAGCATTAGTTGTTTAAATTCCTGTATCTCAGTTGAAGTGTACGTTTGTTCCTTTGACTGGGCCATAACTTTGTTTTTCTTAGTGTAGGTTGTAATTTTCTGTTGCCTAGGCATGGTTTCCTTGGTTATCCAAATCAGATTTTCCCAGACCAGAACAGGCTCAGGTCCCAGAGGGAAGAAATATTCAGTATCTGGTTTCCCAAAGGGTGTGTCTTACAAAATTGCTCCACCCTTTGAAGCGTGGGCTCACTGCGCTTTTCTGCCCAGCAGGTGATGCCTGTTAGCCAATAATTCTTTTTTTTTTTCACAAGTATCCTTTTCTCTTTATTTTATTTTTTTATCTTCATTTTATTGAGATATATTCACATACCACGCAGTCATACAAAACAAATCGTACTTTCGATTGTTTACAGTACCATTACATAGTTGTACATTCTTCACCTAAATCAATCCTTGACACCTTCATTAGCACACACACAAAAATAACAAGAATAATAATTAAAGTGAAAAAGAACAATTGAAGTAAAAAAGAACACTGGGTACCTTTGTCTGTTTGTTTCCTTCCCCTATTTTTCTACTCATCCATCCATAAACTAGACAAAGTGGAGTGTGGTCCTTATAGCTTTCCCAATCCCATTGTCACCCCTCATAAACTACATTTTTATACAACTGTTTTCGAGATTCATGGGTTCTGGGTTGTAGTTTGATAGTTTCAGGTATCCACCACCAGGTACCCCAATTCTTTGGAACCTAAAAAGAGTTGTCTAAAGTGTGTGTAAGAGTGCCCACCAGAGTGACCTCTCGGCTCCTTTTGGAATCTCTCTGCCACTGAAGCTTATTTCATTTCCTTTCACATCCCCCTTTTGATCAAGAAGATGTTCTCCGTCCCACGATGCCAGGTCTACATTGCTCCCCGGGAGTCATATTCCATGTTGCCAGGGAGATTCACTCCCCTGGGTGTCTGATCCCACGTAGTGGGGAGGGCAGTGATTTCACCTTTCAAGTTGGCTTAGCCAGAGAGAGAGGGCCACATCTGAGCAACAAAGAGGCATTCGGGAGGAGGCTCTTCGGCACAACCATAGGGAGGCCTAGCCTCTCCTTTGCAGCAACCATCTTCCCAAGGGTAAAACTTATGGTAGAGGGCTCAACCCATCAAACCACCAGTCCCCTATGTCTGTGGTCATGTTAGCAACCATCGAGGTGGGGTAGGTGAATACCCCTGCATTCTCCACAGGCTCCTCAAGGGGGCAATACATCTTTTTTTTTTCTTGTTTTTCTTTTTTTTTTTTTTTAACTTTCCCTTCTTTTTTAAATCAACTATATGAAAAAAAAGTTAAAAAGAAAACAAACATACAATAAAAGAACATTTCAAAGAGACCATAACAAAGGAGTAAGAAAAAGACAACTAATCTAAGATAACTGCTTAACTTCCAACATGTTCCTAGTTTACCCCAAGAAAGTTACATAATATAGCAACATTTCTGTGAACTTGTTCCTACTATATCCATCAGAAATTAACAGACCATAGTCATTCCTGGGCATCCCCAGAACGTTAAATAGCTTATCTGTTCTTCTTGGATTATTGTTCCCCCTTCCTTCATTGCTCTCTATTGCTAGTTCCCCTACATTCTACATTAGAAACCATTTGTTTTACATTTTTCAAAGTTCACATTAGTGGTAGCATATAATATTTCTCTTTTTGTGCCTGGCTTATTTCGCTCAGCATTATGTCTTCAAGGTTCATCCATGTTGTCATATGTTTCCCGAGATCGTTCCTTCTTACTGCCGTGTAGTATTCCATCGTGTGTATATACCACATTTTATTTATCCACTCATCTGTTGAAGGACATTTGGGTTGTTTCCATCTCTTGGCAATTGTGAATAATGCTGCTATGAACATTGGCATGCAGATATCTGTTCGTGTCACTGCTTTCCGACCTTCCGGGTATATACCAAGAAGTGCAATCGCTGGATCGAATGGTAGCTCTATATCTAGTTTTCTAAGGAACTGCCAGACTGACTTCCAGAGTGGCTGAACCATTATACACTCCCACCAACAATGAATAAGAGTTCCAATTTCTCCACATCCCCTCCAGCATTTGTAGTTTCCTGTTTGTTTAATGGCAGCCATTCTAACCGGTGTTAGATGGTATCTCATTGTGGTCTTAATTTGCATCTCTCTAATAGCTAGTGAAGCTGAACATTTTTTCATGTGTTTTTTGGCCATTTGTATTTCCTCTTCAGAGAACTGTCTTTTCATATCTTTTGCCCATTTTATAATTGGGCCGACTGTACTATTGTCATTGAGTTGTAGGATTTCTTTAAATATGCAAGATATCAGTCTTTTGTCAGATACATGGTTTCCAAAAATTTTTTCCCATTGAGTTGGCTGCCTCTTTACCTTTTTGAGAAATTCCGTTGAGGTGCAGAAACTTCTAAGCTTGAGGAGTTCCCATTTATCTATTTTCTCTTTTGTTGCTTGTGCTTTGGGTGTAAAGTCTAGGAAGTGGCCGCCTAATACAAGGTCTTGAAGATGTTTTCCTACATTATCTTCTAGGAGTTTTATGGTACTTTCTTTTATATTGAGATCTTTGGTCCATTCTGAGTTAATTTTTGTGTAGGGGGTGAGGTAGGGGTCCTCTTTCATTCTTTTGGATATGGATATCCAACTCTCCCAGCCCCATTTGTTGAATAGACCATTATGACTCAGTTCAGTGACTTTGGGGGCCTTATCAAAGATGAGTCGGCCATAGATCTCAGGGTCTATCTCTGAATTCTCAATTCAATTCCATTGATCTATATGCCTATCTTTGTGCCAGTACCATGCTGTTTTGGCTACTGTGGCTTTATAATAAGCTTCAAAGTCAGGGAGTGTAAGTCCTCCCACTTCGTTTTTCTTTTTTAGAGTGTCTTTAGCAATTTGAGGCATCTTCCCTTTCCAAATAAATTTGATAACTAGCTTTTCCAAGTCTGCAAAGTAGGATGTTGGAATTTTGATAGGGATTGCATTGAATCTGTAGATGAGTTTGGGCAGAATTGACATCTTGATGACATTTAGCCTTCCTATCCATGAACATGGAATATTTTTCCATCTTTTAAGGTCCCCTTCTATTTCTTTTAGTAGAGTTATGTAGTTTTCTTTGTATAGGTCTTTTACATCTTTGGTTAAGTTTATTCCTAGGTACTTGATTTTTTTAGTTGCTATTGAAAATGGTATTTTTTTCTTGAGTGTCTCTTCAGCTTGTTCATTTCTAGCATATAGAAACATTACTGACTTATGTGCATTAACCTTGTATCCTGCTACTTTGCTAAATTTGTTTATTAGCTCTAGTAGCTGTATCGTCGATTTCTCAGGGTTTTCTAGATATAAGATCATATCATCTGCAAACAATGACAGTTTTACTTCTTCTTTTCCAATTTGGAAACCTTTTATTTCTTTGTCTTGCCAGATTGCCCTGGCTAGCACTTCCAGCACAATGTTGAATAATAGTGGTGACAGCGGGCATCCTTCTCTTGTTCCTGATCTTAGAGGGAAGGCTTTCAGTCTCTCACCATTGAGTACTATGCTGGCTGTGGGTTTTTCATATATACTCTTTATCATGTTGAGGAAGTTTCCTTCAATTCCTACCTTTTGAAGTGTTTTTATCAAAAAGGGATGTTGGATTTTGTCAAATGCTTTTTCAGCATCTATTGAGATGATCAATTGATTTTTCCCTTTTGACTTGTTAATGTATTGTAATACATTGATGGTTTTTCTTATGTTGAACCATCCTTGCATGCCTGGAATGAACCCCACTTGGTCATGGTGTATGATTTTTTTAATGTGTCTTTGGATTCGATTTGCAAGTATTTTGTTGAGGATTTTTGCATCTATATTCATTAGGGAGATTGGCCGGTAGTTTTCCTTTTTTGTAGCACCTTTGCCTGGTTTTGGTATTAGATTGATGTTAGCTTCATAAAATGAGTTAGGTAGTGTTCCATTTTCTTCAATGTTTTGAAAGAGTTTGAGTAAGATTGGTGTCAGTTCTTTCTGGAAAGTTTGGTAGAATTCCCCTGTGAAGCCATCTGGCCCTGGGCATTTATTTGTGGGAAGCTTTTTGATGACTGATTGGATCTCTTTGCTTGTGATGGATTGGTTGAGATCTTCTATTTCTTCTCCGATAAGTCTAGGTTTTTCATATGTTTCCAGGAAATTGTCCATTTCCTCTACATTATCCAGTTTGTTACCATACAGTTGTTCATAGTATCCTCTTATAGTTTTTTAAATTTCTTCAGGATCTGCAGTTATGTCACCTTTTTCATTCATTATTTTGTTTATATGGGTCTTCTCTCTTTTTGATTTTGTCAGACTAGCTAGGGGCTTGTCAATCTTGCTGATCTTCTCAAAGAACCAACTTTTGGTGATATTTATCCTCTCTATTGTTTTTTTGTTCTCTATGTCATTTATTTCTGCTTTAATCCTTGTTATTTCTTTTCTTCTACTTGGTTTAGGATTGGTTTGCTGTCCATTTTCTAGCTTCTTCAGTTGATCCATTAGTTCTTTGATTTTGGCTCTTTCTTCCTTTTTAATATATGTATTTAGTGCTATAAATTTCCCGCTAAGCAATGCTTTTGCTGCATCCCATAGATTTTGGTATGTTGTGTTCTCATTTTCATTCATCTGTATATATTTACCAATTTCTCTTGCTATTTCTTCTTTAACCCACTGATTGTTTAGGATTGTGTTGTTTAACCTCCAGGTATTTGTGAATTTTCTAAGTCTCTGATGGTTATTGACTTCTAATTGTATTCCATTGTGGTCAGAGAATGTGCTTTGAATAATTTGAATCTTTTTAAATTTATTGAGGCTTGTTTTATGTCCCAGCATATGATCTATTCTGGAGAAAGTTCCATGAGCACTAGAAAAGTATGTGTATCCTGGTGATTTGGGATGTAATGTCCTGTATATGTCTGTTAAATCTAATTCATTTATCAGATTATTTAGGTTTTCAATTTCCTTAGTGGTCTTCTGTCTGGTTGATCTATCTATAGGAGAGAGTGATGTGTTGAAGTCTCCCACAATTATCGTGGAAACATCAATTGCTTCCTTTAGTTTTGCCAGTGTTTCTCTCATGTATTTTGTGGCACATTGATTAGGTGCATAGACATTTACAATTGTTATTTCTTCTTGTTGAATTGCCCCTTTTATTAGTATGTAGTGGCCTTCTTTGTCTCTCAAAACATCCTTGCATTAAAAGTCTATTTTATCTGAGATTAATATTGCTACACCTGCTTTCTTTTGGCTGTAGCTTGCATGAAATATTTTTTTCCATCCTTTCACTTTCAGTTTCTTTGTGTCCCTGT
Organism: Choloepus didactylus; assembly: GCF_015220235.1. Classification (NCBI taxonomy): domain Eukaryota; kingdom Metazoa; phylum Chordata; class Mammalia; order Pilosa; family Megalonychidae; genus Choloepus; species Choloepus didactylus. Next base: position 14,415,104 of record NC_051335.1, read on the forward strand.
GTCTAAGATGAGTCTCTTGTATGCAACATATTGATGGCTCATTTTTTTTTGATCCATTCTGTGAATCTATATCTTTTTTTTTTTTATCATCATTTTATTGAGATATATTCACATACCACGCAGTCATACAAAACAAATTGTACTTTCGATTGTTTACAGTACCATTACATAGTTGTACATTCATCACCTAAATCAATCCCTGACACCTTCATTAGCACACACACAAAAATAACAAGAATAATAATTAGAGTGAAAAAGAGCAATTGAAGTAAAAAAGAACACTAGGTACCTTTGTCTGTTTGTTTGCTTCCCCTACTTTTCTCCACATCGATCCATAAACTAGACAAAGTGGAGTTTGGTCCTTATGGCATTCCCAATCCCACTGTCACCCCTCATAAGCTACATTTTTATACAACTGTCTTCGAGATTCATGGGTTCTGGGTTGTAGTTTAATAGTTTCAGGTATCCACCACCAGCTACCCCAATTCTTTAGAACCTAAAAAGGTTGTCTAAAGTGTGCGTAAGAGTGCCCACCAGAGTGATCTCTCGGATCGTTTTGGAATCTCTCTGCCACTGAAGCTTATTTCATTTCCTTTCACATCCCCCTTTTGGTCAAGAAGATGTTCTCCATCCCACGATGCCGGGTCTACATTCCTCCCCGGGAGTCATATTCCACGTTGCCAGGGAGATTCACTTCCCTGGGTGTCTGATCCCACGTAGGGGGGAGGGCAGTGATTTCACCTTTCAAGTTGGCTTAGCCAGAGAGAGAGGGCCACATCTGAGCAACAAAGAGGCATTCAGGAGGAGACTCTTAGGCACAAATACAGGGAGGCCTAGCCTCTCCTTTGCAGCAACCGTCTTCCCAAGGGTAAAACTTATGGTAGAGGGCTCAACCCATCAAACCACCAGTCCCCTATGTCTGTGGTCATGTTAGCAACCATGGAGGTGGGGTAGGCGAATACCCCTGCATTCTCCACAGGCTCCTCAAGGGGGCACTACATCTTTTTTTTTTTTTTCCTTGTTTGTCTTTTTTCTTTCTTTTTTTTTTTTTTTTTAACTTTCCCTTCTTTTTTCAAATCAACTGTATGAAAAAAAAAGTTAAAAAGAAAACAAACATACAATAAAAGAACATTTCAAAGAGACCATAGCAAGGGAGTAAGAAAAAGACAACTAACCTAAGATAACTGCTTAACTTCCAACATGTTCCTACTTTACCCCAAGAAAGTTACATAATATAGCAACATTTCAGTGAACTTGTTCCTACTACATCCATCAGAAATTAACAGACCATAGTCATTTCCGGGCATCCCCAGAACGTTAAATAGCTTATCTGTTCTTCTTGGATTATTGTTCCCCCTTCCTTAATTGCTCTCTACTGCTAGTTCCCCTACATTCTACATTATAAACCATTTGTTTTACATTTTTCAAAGTTCACATTAGTGGTAGCATATAATATTTCTCTTTTTGTGCCTGGCTTATTTCGCTCAGCATTATGTCTTCAAGGTTCATCCATGTTGTCATATGTTTCACCAGATCGTTCCTTCTTACTGCCGCGTAGTATTCCATCGTGTGTATATACCACATTTTATTTATCCACTCATCTGTTGAAGGACATTGGGTTGTTTCCATCTCTTGGCAATTGTGAATAATGCTGCTATGAACATTGGCGTGCAGATATCTGTTCGTGTCACTGCTTTCCGATCTTCCGGGTATATACCGAGAAGTGCAATCGCTGGATCGAATGGTAGCTCTATATCTAGTTTTCTAAGGAACTGCCAGACTGACTTCCAGAGTGGCTGAACCATTATACAGTCCCACCAACAATGAATAAGAGTTCCAATTTCTCCACATCCCCTCCAGCATTTGTAGTTTCCTGTTTGTTTAATGGCAGCCATTCTAACCGGTGTTAGATGGTATCTCATTGTGGTCTTAATTTGCATCTCTCTAATAGCTAGTGAAGCTGAACATTTTTTCATGTGTTTCTTGGCCATTTGTATTTCCTCTTCAGAGAACTGTCTTTTCATATCTTTTGCCCATTTTATAATTGGGCTGTCTGTACTATTGTCATTGAGTTGTAGGATTTCTTTGTATATGCAAGATATCAGTCTTTTGTCAGATACATGGTTTCCAAAAATTTTTTCCCATTGAGTTGGCTGCCTCTTTACCTTTTTGAGAAATTCCGTTGAGGTGCAGAAACTTCTAAGCTTGAGGAGTTCCCATTTATCTATTTTCTCTTTTGTTGCTTGTGCTTTGGGTGTAAAGTCTAGGAAGTGGCCTCCTAATACAAGGTCTTGAAGATGTTTTCCTACATTATCTTCTAGGAGTTTTATGGTACTTTCTTTTATATTGAGATCTTTGGTCCATTTTGAGTTAATTTTTGTGTAGGAGGTGTGGTAGGGGTCCTCTTTCATTCTTTTGGATATGGATATCCAACTCTCCCAGCCCCATTTGTTGAAAAGACCATTATGGCTCAGTTCGGTGACTTTGGGGGCCTTATCAAAGATCAGTCGGCCATAGATCTGAGGGTCTATCTCTGAATTCTCAATTCGATTCCATTGATCTATATGTCTATCTTTGTGCCAGTACCATGCTGTTTTGGCAACTGTAGCTTTATAATAAGCTTCAAAGTCAGGGAGTGTAAGTCCTCCCACTTCGTTTTTCTTTTTTAGAGTGTCTTTAGCAATTCGAGGCATCTTCCCTTTCCAAATAAATTTGATAACTAGCTTTTCCAAGTCTGCAAAGTAGGTTGTTGGAATTTTGATTGGGATTGCATTGAATCTGTAGATGAGTTTGGGTAGAATTGACATCTTAATGACATTTAGCCTTCCTATCCATGAACATGGAATATTTTCCATCTTTTAAGGTCCCCTTCTATTTCTTTTAGTAGAGTTATGTAGTTTTCTTTGTATAGGTCTTTTACATCTTTGGTTAAGTTTATTCCTAGGTACTTGATTTTTTTAGTTGCTATTGAAAATGGTATCTTTTTCTTGAGTGTCTCTTCGGTTTGTTCATTTCTAGCATATAGAAACATTACTGACTTATGTGCATTAGTCTTGTATCCCGCTACTTTTCTAAATTTGTTTATTAGCTCTAGTAGGTGTATCGTTGATTTCTCAGGGTTTTCTAGATATAAGATCATATCATCTGCAAACAATGACAGTTTTACTTCTTCTTTTCCAATTTGGATGCCTTTTATTTCTTTGTCTTGCCGGATTGCCCTGGCTAGCACTTCCAGCACAATGTTGAATAACAGTGGTGACAGCGGGCATCCTTGTCTTGTTCCTGATCTTAGAGGGAAGGCTTTCAGTCTCTCACCATTGAGTACTGTGCTGGCTGTGGGTTTTTCATATATGCTCTTTATCATGTTGAGGAAGTTTCCTTCAATTCCTACCTTTTGAAGTGTTTTTATCAAAAAGGGATGTTGGATTTTGTCAAATGCTTTTTCAGCATCTATTGAGATGATCAATTGATTTTTCCCTTTCGAGTTTTTAATGTGTTGTAATACATTGATTGTTTTTCTTATGTTGAACCATCCTTGCATGCCTGGAATGAACCCCACTTGGTCATGGTGTATGATTTTTTTAATGTGTCTTTGGATTCGATTTGCAAGTATTTTGTTGAGGATTTTTGCATCTATATTCATTAGGGAGATTGGCCGGTAGTTTTTCCTTTTTTGTAGCATCTTTGCCTGGTTTTGGTATTAGATTGATGTTAGCTTCATAAAATGAGTTAGGTAGTGTTCCATTTTCTTCAATGTTTTGAAAGAGTTTGAGTAAGATTGGTGTCAGTTCTTTCTGGAAAGTTTGGTAGAATTCCCCTGTGAAGCCATCTGGCCCTGGGCATTTATTTGTGGGAAGATTTTTGATGACTGATTGGATCTCTTTGCTTGTGATGGGTTGGTTGAGGTCTTCTATTTCTTCTCTGGTCAGTCTAGGTTGTTCATATGTTTCCAGGAAATTGTCCATTTCTTCTACATTATCCAGTTTGTTGCCATACAGTTGTTCATAATATCCTCTTATAATTTTTTTAATTTCTTCAGGATCTGCAGTTATGTCACCTTTTTCATTCATTATTTTGTTTATATGGGTCTTCTCTCTTTTTGATTTTGTCAGTCTAGCTAGGGGCTTGTCAATCTTGTTGATCTTCTCATTTATCCTTTCTATTGTTTTTTTTTGTTCTCTATGTCATTTATTTCTGCTTTAATCCTTGTTATTTCTTTTCTTGTACTTGGTTTAGGATTGGTTTGCTGTTCATTTTCTAGCTTCTTCAGTTGATCCATTAGTTCTTTGATTTTGGCTCTTTCTTCCTTTTTAATATATGCGTTTAGTGCTATAAATTTCCCCCTTAACACTGCTTTTGCTGCATCCCATAGGTTTTGGTATGTTGTGTTCTCATTTTCATTCGTCTCTATATATTTAGCAATTTCTCTTGCTATTTCTTCTTTAACCCACTGATTGTTTAGGAGTGTGTTGTTTAACCTCCAGGTATTTGTGAATTTTCTAAGTCTCTGATGGTTATTGACTTCTAATTGTATTCCATTGTGGTCAGAGAATGTGCTTTGAATAATTTCAATCTTTTTAAATTTCTTGAGGCTTGTTTTATGTCCCAGCATATGATCTATTCTGGAGAAAGTTCCGTGAGCACTAGAAAAGTATGTGTATCCTGGTGATTTGGGGATGTAATGTCCTGTAGATGTTCTGTTAAATCTAAATCATTTATCAGATTGTTTAGGTTTTCAATTTCCTTATTGGTCTTCTGTCTGGTTGATCTATCTATAGGAGAGAGTGATGTGTTGAAGTCTCCCACAATTATTGTGGAAACATCAATTGCTTCCTTTAGTTTTGCCAATGTTTCTCTCATGTATTTTGTGGCACCTTGATTGGGTGCATAGACATTTACGATTGTTATTTCTTCTTGCTGAATTGCCCCTTTATTAGTATGTAGTGGCCTTCTTTGTCTCTCAAAACATCCCTGCATTTGAAGTCTATTTTATCTGAGATTAATATTGCTACACCTGCTTTCTTTTGGCTGTAGCTTGCATGAAATATTTTTTTCCATCCTTTCACTTTCAGTTTCTTTGTGTCCCTGTGTCTAAGATGAGTCTCTTGTATGCAACATATTGGTGGTTCATTTTTTTTTGATCCATTCTGCGAATCTATATCTTTTAATTGGGGAGTTTAATCCCTCCCCCAATGCCTCCCCATTTTTAACACCTTGCAAGGTTGACATTTGCTTGTTCTCCCTCGTAAAAGAACATATTTGTACATTTTATCACAATTGTTGAATACTCTAGATTTCATCAAGTTACACAGTCCGTCTTTATCTTTCCTCCTTTCTTGTGGTGTCTCACATGCTCCCCACCTTCCTCTCTCAACCATATTCATAGTTACCTTTGTTCAGTGTACTTACATTGTTGTGTTACCATCTCCCAAAATTGTGTTTCAAACCACGCACTCCTGTCTGCTATCACCCTGTAGTGCTCCCTTTAGTATTTCCTGTAGGGCAGGTGTCTTGTTCACAAAGTCTCTCATTGTCTGTTTGTCAGAAAATATTTTGAGCTCTCCCTCATATTTGAAGGACAGCTTTGCTGGATACAGGATTCTTGGTTGGTGGTTTTTCTCTTTCAGTATCTTAAATATATCACACCACTTCCTTCTTGCCTCCATGGTTTCTACTGAGAGATCGCATGTCATCTTATTAAGCTTCCTTTGTATGTAATGGATCGCTTTTCTCTTGCTGCTTTCAGGATTCTCTCTTTGTCTTTGACATTTGATAATCTGATTATTAAGTGTCTTGGCATAGGCCTATTCTTATCTCTTCTGTTTGGAGTACGCTGCGCTTCTTGGATCTGTAATTTTATGTCTTTCATAAGAGATGGGAAATTTTCATTAATTATTTCCTCTATTATTGCTTCTGTCCCCTTTCCCTTCTCTTCTCCTTCTGGGACACCAATGATACGTACATTATTGTACTTTGTTTCATCCTTGAGTTCCCGGAGACGTTGTTCATATTTTTTCATTCTTTTCTCCATCTGCTCCTTTGCGTGTAGGCTTTCAGGTGTTTTGTTCTCCAGTTCCTGAGTGTTTTCTTCTGCCTCTTGAGATCTGCTGTTGTATGTTTCCGTTGTGTCTTTCATCTCTTGGGTTGTGCCTTTCATTTCCATAGATTCTACTAATAGGTTTTTTGAACTTTTGATTTCTGCCGTATACATGTCCAGTGCTTCCTTTACAGCCTCTATCTCTTTTGCAATATCTTCTCTAAACTTTTTGAATTGATTTAGCATTAGTTGTTTAAATTCCTGTATCTCAGTTGAAGTGTACGTTTGTTCCTTTGACTGGGCCATAACTTTGTTTTTCTTACTGCAGGTTGTAATTTTCTGTTGTCTAGGCATGGTTTCCTTGGTTATCCAAATCAGATTTTCCCAGACCAGAACAGGCTCAGGTCCCAGAGGGAAGAAATATTCAGTATCTGGTTTCTCAAAGGGTGTGTCTTAGAAAATTTCTCCACCCTTTGATGCCTCGGGTCACTGTGCTTTTCTGCCCAGCAGGTGATGCCTGTTGGCCTATAATTCTTGACTGGTGTGAGGCGGTATGGCTGTGTTCCCCCAGGCTCTGGGGTCTGGTTCTGAATGGAAAGGGCTCCACCCCTTTCCTCCTAGAGAAGACAGACCCCCCAGGTGGAGGTCATTAGCATTTCAATGGTCTTGCTCTCTGTTTGTGCTGTCTCCGCCCTTCCCCGAGTCACAGCCCTGGAAACTTAAAATGACTGGGGCTTTCTCCACTGAGCCGAAACAGAAACATAGTCCCCTTCAGACCCAGTCAAGGCAACCCTCTGGCTCTCCCAGGTCAGTCGTCACCCAAAGCCTCTGTCTGTTTGTTGGGGCTGCGTACCTGTAGTGAGCAGTTCACACTCACTACTTAAAACCCCAGTTGGAGCTCAGCTGAGCCGTATTCGCTTGCTGGGAGAGAGCTTCTCTCTGGCACCACGAGGCTCCGCAGCTCGGGCTATGGGGGAGGGCATCTCCCGACCTGGTTCCGCAGGTTTTACTTACAGATTTTATGCTGTGTTCTCGGGCATTCCTCCCAGTTCAGGTTGGTGTTTGATGAGTGGACGGTCTAGTTTATCCCCCCACAGTTATTCTGGATTATTTACTAATTGTTTCTGGTTTTTTGTAGTTGTTCCAGGGGGCTGCTTAGCTTCCATTCCTCTCTATGCCGCCATCTTGCCCCTCCTCCCCTCATTTTTTTTAATAATAAATTTTACTTTGAAATAAGTTCAGTCTTACAGGAACAGTTGAAAAAACAGTACAAACCCCATACATAGAACTCCATCATACCCCGATCCCCTCCCTCGATACCCCGATCCATCACCTTTAAGATCCTGTCACACCACTGTCTCTTTCTTTCCCTCCCTCTCTCCCTCCCTCCCTAACACCCATCATCTATTGCTCTGTCCTCTGAACATATGAGAGCAAGCTGCACATATCTTTGAACAAACAATATAATTCACATATACCTTTCCCATGCAGAAGAACATTCTTTTATGCAATCTCATTAAACACAACCAAGAAGTTCAAGAAATTCAACATTGATATAAAGCTTACATTCTATATTTCCTTTTTTTTCTTGTGTTGCATCTGTGTCCCTTTTATCCTCCTCTTCTCCGACCTCAGATCCCATCCAGGATCATCCTTGGCATTTAATTGTCATCTATTTAGACTGTCTTATTTTTTTTTTCAATTGTGGAAAGATATATATAGCCTAAATCTTCCTATTCCACCCCTCCCTAGCATTCTATTAGTGGGATTAATCACATTTCCAGTGTTGCAATGCTATCACCTTCCGACCATCCATTTCTAGAAGTTTCCCTTCACCCCAAACAAAAACCCTACTCTCATTTCTTAACTCCCCATTGCCCCTTCCCTCACTTCTTGGAACCCCTAATCTGCTTTTCATCTCTATAGTCATATTCTCTGATACTTTCTTTGTGTTTACCATGGGGCATATTCTCTGATACTTTCTTTGTGTTTACCATGGGGCTTAAATTTAACATCTTAAATCTTTAACAGTCTTGTTTTTCTTTGATACCAACTTAACTTCAATAGGACACATAAACTGTGTTCCTGTACTCCTGCATTCCCCCACCTTTATGTAGTTCTTGTCAAAAATTATATATTTTACATTGAGTCCAAAACCACCGATTTATTATTACAGTTTATGTATTTTAGATCCTGTAGGAAGTAAATAGTGGAGTTATAAATCAACAATACAGTAGTATTGGTCTTTATATTTACCATGTGATCTTTACTGGAAATCTTTAATTCTTCATGTGGTTTCAGTCAGTTGTTTAGTGTCCCTTCCTTTCAGCCTGCTTAGGACTGATCTACTGGTGCTGAAGTCCTTCAGCTTTTGATTATCTGGGAATGTTTTCATCTCCCCCTCATTTTTATCCTTCAGATGTTTGTGAATTCTCCAAGTCTCTGATGGTTATTGACTTCTATTTGTATTCCATGGTGATCAGAGAATGTGCTTTGAACAAATTCATTTTTTTATTTTTTATTTTGTTGAGGCTTGTTTTTATGTCCCCGCATACAGTCCATTCTGGAGAAAGATCTGTGATCACTAGTGAAGAACGTGTGTCCCGGTGACCTGGGATGTAATAGTCTATATATGTCTGTTGAAAGTCTCTATATCTCTCTCTCATTTGTTGGTTTCTCTGTGGGTAGGGCTCACTTTAGTATCTGACGTAGGGCAGGTCTTTTATTAGCAAAATCTCTCAGCATTTGTTTGTCTGTGAAAAATTTAAGCTCTCCCTCAAATTTGAAGGAGAGCTTTGCTGCATAAAGTATTCTTGGTTGGAAATTTTTCTCTCTCAGAATTTTAAATATGTCATGCCACTGCCTTCTCGCCTCCATGATGGCCGCTGAGTAGTCAGAACTTAGTCTTATGTTGTTTCCTTTGTATGTGGTGAGTTGCTTTTCTCTTGCTGCTTTCAGAACTTGCTCCTTCTCTTCAGTATTTGACAGTCTGATCAGAATATGTCTTGGAGTGGGTTTATTTGGATTTATTCTATTTGGAGTTTGCTGGGCATTTATGCTTTGTGTATTTATATTGTGTAGAAGGTTTGGGAAGTTTTCCCAACAATTTCTTTGAATACTCTTTCTAGAGTATTACCCTTATCTTCCCCTTCTGGGACACCAGTGAGTCTTAAATTTGGACGTTTTATTTTATCTATCATATCCCTGAGATCCATTTTGATTCTTTGTATTTTTTTCCCCATTCTTTCTTTTTTTCTTCTGTTTTCTTTTCTGTGCTTCTCGAGGAGGCTGAGTTGTTGTTCAGCCTCCTCTAGTCTTGTATTATGAGTATCCAGAGTCTTTTTAATTTGGCCTACAGTTTCTTTAATTTCCATAAGATCTTCTATTTTTTTATTTACTCTTGCAATATCTTCTTTATGCTCTTCTAGGGTCTTCTTCATGTCTTTTATATTCTGTGCCATGCTCTACTTCAAGTCCTTTATATCCCATGCCATGTTCTCATTGCCTGTCTGTAGTTCTTTGATTAATTCTGCCAAGAACTGTGTGTCTTTGGATCTTTTGATTTGAGCGTTTGGGTTCGGGTTCTCCATGTCATCTGGTTTTATCATATGCTTTAAGATTTTCTGTTGTTTTTGTCCTCTTGGCATTTGCTTTACTTGATCTTTAATTTGTTAGAATTGTAGTTTGGTGACATACACTTTCTCTAACTAACCAGCAGATGGCGTCCGTGAGTCACTTATTCCCCTCAAGTCAGTTCTCCCCAACTTTGTGGTGTGTGGGGATCTGATTCTTGTGGGGTCCAACTGGTGCACTTAATTTGGGTGTTTTGTCGGTGCTGTCTGCCCTCAGTGAGGGGCGTGTGCCTGAGCAGTTAGGGAGGATGGGCAGCTTTAACAATCAAACCTCCCAGGTATTCCTGGAGATTTAAGGCTGTTCTCTGCCACTGACACAAAAGTCCTTGGTATTGGCGTAGGTTCCCTGGGATTTCTGAGCGGTTCCACCCTCCTTGCTGTGCTTTTCCAGGACCTCTGCTGAAGCGGGAGGGCCGTGCCATGTCACAAGTGAGCATCAGCCTCCAGGGAAGCCCTGGGCCACCAGGCTGTGTAGGGGCGTTCCCAGCCTGCTTCAAAGATGGTTGAATGGGACACTTAACTTCCGCCTTTCCGCACAGCTCTGCTCTCCCAGCTCCGGGACAATCAGCCGTAGGTGTATTCAAGGCCACTGTCCATGACCGATATTGTGTCATGTGAGTGGTGCTGCGGAAAAGACTCCCTGTCAGTCTGGGTTTCTTGGCTGGGCTCTGTGCTGTGTGTTCAGCCCTGGGCAGGCGTAGCCCCACCCAGTGGGGTGACAGCTGAGAGGCTGCGTTTCTTGGCTCGGCTCCGTGCTGTGTGTTCAGCTCCGGGCAGGAGTAGCCTCACCCGCCCGGGAGACGGCAGCAAGTCGTGCGGGTTTTTTTTGTTGTTGTTGTTGTTTTTTCTCTCCTTTTGGCTCCCCTTTGCTCCCCTGCACCCGAGACAATCAGCAGTGGGTGTGGGAAGGGGTATCCTCCACCCCAGACACCGAGGTGTTAGTCCAGACCGCTCCTGTCTTATCTGCAGCTGTTCCCGGGCTTCTTTTTCTTTTAAAAACACCAACCCACTGTTTCCCCACACTGCAGCTTGGCCAAGGGACTCAGCCAACTCACTCACTCGTTTCAGAATACAGACTCCTGGTTTCACCAAACGCACGTTCCCTGTGGCTTTAGCAGAGCTTGTCTGGCTGGTGCTACTCTGGAACTGGTATTCTGGGTCACTTTCTGGTTTTTTATCTAGTGTTTTCCACAGAGGTGGTTTTTGCTCTGTCTCACCTAGCCACCATCTTAGGCCTCCCCCCCTCCCTCATTTTTTAAATCAAGATTTATTCACATACCATACAATCATCCAAAGTATATAATCCATTAATCACATTACCATCGTATAGTTGTTCATTCATCACCCCGATCTGTTTTTTTAACATTTTTCTTGTACCAGAAAAAGTGAAAGCAAGATTAAAAAAAAATGAGAGTAATAACAGATCACCCAAATTGCCCCCCCCAATTCTTCCTTTAGTGTTTTTTTTTTTTTTTTTTGCTCCCATTTTTCTATTCATCCATCCATACACTGGACAAAGGGGAGTGTGATCCACATGGCTTTCCCAATCACATTGTCACCCCTCATAAGCTACACTGTTATACAGTCGTCTTCAGGGGTTCTGGATTGTAGTTTGATAGTTTCAGGTATTTACTGCTAGCTATTCCAATTCAATAAAACCTAAAAAGGGTTGTCTATACTGTGCGTAAGAGTGCCCATCAGAGTGACCTCTTGGCTCCTTTTGGAATCTCTCAGCCACTGAAACTTATTTCATTTCATTTCACGTCCCCCTTTTGGTCACAAAGATGTTCTCCGTCCCACGATGCCAGGGCTAGAATCTTCCCTGGGAGTCATATTTCATGTTGCCAGGGAGATTTACAAACCTGGGTGTCAGATCTCATGTAATGGAGAGGGCAGTGATTTCACCTGCCAAGTTGGCTTAGCTAGAGAGAGTCTCCCTCATTTTTTTTTTAATTTCTTTTTTTTATTAAATTCAGTTTTATTGAAATACATTCACACACCATACAATCATCCATGATATATAATCCACTGTCCACAGTATGATAACATAGTTATGTGTTCATCACCACAATCTGTCTCTGAACATTTTCCTTACATCAGAAAGAACCAGAACAAGAATAAAAAATAAAAGGGAAAAAAAACACCCAAATCATCCCCCCATCCCACCCCATTTGTCCTTTAGTTTTTATCCCCATTCCTCCACTCATCCATACACTAGATGAAGGGGATGTGATCCACAAGGTCTTCACAATCACACTGTCACCCCTCGTAATCTACATTATTATATAATTGTCTTCAGGAGTCCAGACTGCTGGGTTGGAGTTTGGTAGTTTCAGGTATTTACTTCTAGCTATTCCAATACATTAAAGCCTAAGAGGTGTTATCTATATAGTGCATAAGAATGTCCACCAGAGTGACCTCTTGACTCCATTTGGAATCTCTCAGCCACTGAAACTATTTCGTCTCATTTTGCATCCCCCTTTTGGTCAAGAAGATACTCTCAGTCCCACGATGCCGGGTCCACATTCATCCCCGGGAGTCATACTCTGCGTTGCCAGGGAGATTTACACCCCTGAGAGTCGGGTCCCACGTAGGCGGGAGGGCAGCGAGTTCACCTGTCGAGATGGCTCAGTTAGAGAGAGAGAGGACCACATCTGAGCAACAAAGAGGTACTCAGGGGGAGACTCTTAGGCACCATTACATACAAGTTTAGACTCTCTGTGGTAATGAGCTTCATAAGGGCAAGTCCCATGCTCGAGGGCTCAGCACATCAAACTGCCAGTCCCAATGTTTGTGACAACAGATGCTAGGGGATCAGCATCTCAAAGTTTAGAGATAGGCCTTACACTTCAGGGATAGAGTTAACTGCTGTAAGAGCTTACAATCTAGGGACTATTACAATTATTGTGTCCACGTTAGGCTATGTTCTAAGATTCAATTCTGAGTTTACACATTGTAGTTAGTCCATATTGGTGAGGCATCATCCCTCTCACCATGTTTTCTCCAACACTTTTACTCCTATATATATATTTTCCTACAATTTTATAGAGTTATATTCACATACCATACATTTATCCACAGTGTACAATCAGTTGTTCATGGTATCATCATAAAGTTGTACACTTATCACCACAATCAGCATTTGAACATACTTATTACTACAAGAAAAATCGTTTTTTTTTTTTTTAGCAATAAGAAAAAATGATAAAAAGAAAAATAACATGTCATACAATACAATATACTACTAAGGACAGCAAATAACACCACTACCAAGAATCCCATATTACTCCTCTATATCCCCTTCTCATATACATTTAGCATTGGCGTATTGCCTTTGTTACATTTAATGGAGGTATATTACAATGTTCATGTTGACCATAGACTCCAGTTTGCTTTGATTATGTTTTTTCCTGAATACCATCCCTTTTTCAAATTTCTACATAGTTGACATTCATTTGCTTTCCCACATGCAAAAACATTTTTATATTTGTATATTTAGTAACAGTCATTGGCCACTCCATGGATTGGAAGACTAAATATAGTTAAGATGGCAATTTTACCTAAACTGATTTACAGATTCAATGCAATACCAATTCAAATCCCAACAACTTACTTTACAGAAATAGAAAAACCAATAGCTAAATTTATTTGGAAGGGTAAGGTACCCCGAATAGCCAAAAATGTCTTGAGAAAGAGGAGTGAAGTGGGAGGTCTCACACTACCTGACTTTGAGGCATATTACAAAGCTACAGTGCACAAAACAGCATGGTACTGGCATAAGGACAGATATACTGATCGATGGAATCAAATTGAGTGTTCAGAAGTAGACCCGCACATCTATGGACAACTGATCTTTGATAAGGCAGTGAAGCCGAAGCAACTGGGAAAGAGCAGCCTGTTCAATAAATGGTGTTTGGAGAACTGGATATCCATTTCCAAAAGAATGAAAGAGGATGTCCATCTCACACCTTATACCAAAATTAACTCAAAGTGGATCAAAGACCTAAACATTAGCACCAAGACCATAAAACTCTTAGAAGAAAATGTAGGGCAATATCTTAAAGATCTTGTGAAAGGAGATGGTTTCTTAGACCTCACACCCAAGGCACGAGCAACCAAAGAACAAATAGACAAATGTGATCTCCTCAAAATTAAACACTTTTGTACATCAGAGGACTTTGTCAGAAAAGTCAAAAGGCAACCTACACAATGGGAGATGATATTTGGAAACCACATATCAGATAAGGGTTTAATATCCCGAATATATAAAGGAATCCTGCATCTCAATAACAGAAAGACAAACAATCCAATTAAAAAATGGGCAAAAGACATGAACAGACATTTTTCTGAAGAGGAAATACAAATGGCTCAAAAGGATATGAAAAAATGCTCAGCTTCACTGGCTAGTAAGGAAATGCAAATCAAAACCACAATGAGATATCATCTCACACCTACCAGAATGGCCATTATCCAAAAAACAGAAAATGACAAGTGCTGGAGAGGATGTGGAGAAAGAGGCACACTTATTCATTGTTGGTGGGAATGTAGAATGGTGCAACCACTCTGGAAGACAGTATGGAGGTTCCTCAGGAAGCTAAATATAGATTTGCCATATGACCCAGCTATTCCATTGCTGGGTATATACTCAGAGGAACTGAAACTTAAGACACAAACAGACATTTGTAAACCAATGTTTATTGCAGCATTATTCACAATTGCCAAAAGATGGAAACAGCCCAAATGTCCATCAAAGGACGAGTGGATAAACTGTGGTATATACACATGATGGAATATTATGCAGCTGTAAGACAGAACAAAGACATGGATCATGTAATAATGTGGATGAACCTTGAGGACATTATGTTGAGTGAAGTTAGCCAGAAACAAAAGGACAGATTCTGTATGGTCTCACTAATATGAACAGACATTAATGAACAAACTTTGGGAGTTAAAAGCTGACAACACAGGCGACCAGGAGATAGAAAGATGGCAGAGATCAGCCATTTGATGCTGAAGGACTACAGAATGTTTAGGATTGATTGCATAGATCCAGAAATAGACAGGATAATACTGTGTGATGGTAGCACGGTATTGTAAGTACACCGAACAAAGATGTCTGTGAGTAAAGCTGAAAGAGGTGGGATAGGAGAATGTATGACTCCCTCATTTTTGAAAGACAGTTTTGCTAAATATAGAAATTTTGCTTGGCAACTTTTTTACTTTAAGCACTTTAAATATATCATACCACTGCCTTCTTGCCTCCACGATTTCTTATAAGAAATCAGGATTTCATCTTATTGAGGCTCCCTTGTACATCACGCATTGCTTCTCTGTAGTGGCTTTCAGAATTCTGTCTTTCTCTTTGGCATTCAACAGTTTATTTGTAACGTGGCACATTGTGGGTCTATTTGGGTTCATCTTGTTTGGAGTTCATTGAGTGTCTTGGATATGTATATTCATGTCTTTCATTACATTTGGTAAGTTTTCAGGCATTATTTTTAAAAATATTCTCTCTCTTCCCCTTTCTCTCTTTCTTCTCTTTCTGGGATTCCCACAGATGGTGCCCCAACAGGTTCCTCAGATTCTGTTCACTTTTCTTATTTCTTTCTTCCTTCTGCTCCTCAGACTGAATGATTTCAGTTGTTTTATCTTCAAGTACACTGATTCTTTTTTTCTGCAAGGGCCTATCTGCTGTTGAACACCTCTAGGAAATTTTTAATTTTTGTTACTGTGGTCTTCAACTCTGTTAGATTCCTTTTTATAATTTACATCTGTCTACTGAAATTCTCTTTGTGTTCATCTGTCATTTTCCTGGTTTCCTTTAGTTCTTTTTCCATGTTTTTCTTTAGCTCCTTGAACATATTTAGGGCCTTTTTAAAAAAAATTCAGTTTTATTGAAATATATTCACATACCATACAGTCATCCATGGTGTACAATCAACTGTTCACAGTACCATCTTATAGTTGTGCATTCATCACCCCAATCTATTTCTGAACATTTTCCTTACATCAGAAAGAATAAGAATAAGAATGAAAAATAAAAGTAAAAAAAGGACACCCAAAGCATCCCCCCCATCCCACCCTATTTGTCATTTAGTTCTTATCCCCATTTTTCTACTCATCCATCCCTACACTAGATAAAGGGAGTGTGATCCACAAGGTTTTCACAGACATGTCATCCCCTGTAATCTACATTATTACATAATCTTCTTCAGGAGTCCAGACTACTGGGTTGGAGTTTGGTACTTTCAGGTATTTACTTCTAGCTATTCCAATACATTAAAACCTAAGAGGTGTTATCTATATAGTGAATAAGAACTTCCACCAGAGTGACCTCTCAACTCCATTTGAAATCTCTCAGCCACTGAAACTATTTTGTCTCATTTTGAATCCCCCTTTTGGTCAAGAAGATATTCTCAATCCCACGATGTAGGGCAATTTTTAAAAAGTCTGTGTCAAAAATTAAATGAATAATGAGGGGATGGGGGTGGGATGTTTTGGGTGTTCTTTTTTACTTGCATTTTTATTTTTATTTTTTTGAGTAACGAAAATGTTCAAAAATTGATTGTGGTAATGAATGCATAACTATATGATGGTAGTGTAAACGATTGTACACTTTCTATGGTAGGTGGATATATCTCAATAAAATTGAATAAAAAAAGTCTTTGGTATGTCCCAGGTCTGGTCCTCCTCATTCATGGATTTTTATGCTTTAATATTCTCATTTGCCTGGGCCATCGCTTCCTGTTTCTTTGTATGTTTTGTAGTCTTTTGTTGAAACCTGGACATTTTGATATTTTAAAATGGAATTTAGACTCTGAGATGTCTGTTCCTTAGGCTTCTGTCCAGCTAGTGTTATGACAGAACTTTCCTTGGATTCCAGGAGTTAACAATAAAAGAAAGAAAGAAAGAAAGAAAAAACAAAATACCTTTTCCAGTCTTTGCAGATCGACCTGTGCAAGTGCACGCCTTCAGTACTTATACAGAACATTTAGAGAAAAGCTTAAGGCCAAAGCATAGGAGCCTCCTGATCCTTTCTGTGCATGCGTCTTGTCTTGGGTATGTGCTTGTGGCTTAGGAATTCCCCTGTTTATATGGATACAAATGTCCCCTCTTTCCTAAGAAACAATTTCCTTATGGTCCCGGGCACTACGGTGTATGTCCTACAGCCAGCAATCTCCAGGCAGCTGTGACTTGACTGCTCTTTCACAGTGTTCTGTAGGAGAGTTTGGTGAATCACCTTCTACACGCAAGGCAACTTCTGGGACGGCAAGTCCCTCAGGCCACCACCAGCCAGATTGGGCCAGACGTATGAGCTACCATATGTGTACGAGGGTGACTCCACTTCCTCCTGTACTGGGACCAGGGATCCACACTGGGAGCACAGGCCAGCTCCTTGTCAAGCTGGTGAGAGGTGGGGGAGGGGCCAATCAGGGCACCTCGAAATCCTACTGTTTTCGGGTGGCCTTTTTCTCGATTTGGTGCATGCCCTGTTACTGCAGTCCTTTGTTTTCTGGAGCTTTGAGGAAGATTTTCTATCAGTTCTTGCTGGTTGTTCAAAGATTCTTTGGGTGGATGGAGCTCTGAGCGTCTAACTGCACCTTTTTGATTGGGGTGAGGCCCCCTGTTCTGATTTTTTGAGGTGTGTGAATAGATTGGGTTCTCCTGGCTCATGCTCAGAATTTGGCTTTGCTCAGGAAATCTCCCATCATGCTCTGGGAATCTTGTGGGCACATTTGTCTCCCCATTAATCACAAGGTTGCTTCAACAGTCTTTCTCACGACTTCAAATGTGGCTCCCTGAAACTGGACCTGTGGCTAAAGAGAGTGACATTGTTCTACAGGGGAGTTCAGGTATTTGGTTAAGGGTGTAATCTGACCTGGGCTTTCCTGAAAGACCCTCTAAAGAGGGACACAACAGTTACTCCAGATTCTCAGAGGCCACTTTTTCTCCTGTGTCTTCAAAGTCTACCACTAACATTTATTCATCATGTATTCTGGGCCAAGGACTGGAAAACTGTTTTAAATGCAGTGTCATCCTGAACTCTTACAGGCAACCTGTGAAGTAGGTACTGTTTTTTTCTCCATGCACGTCTGATAAAAAGGAGAGTGTATTAGGAATGCATTTGTCTGTAACTAATGGAAAACATTAAATATAATGCCTCAAACAAACGAAGATGTTCCTCATGTCATGGAGGGGAAGGAGAGGCAGTCCAGGCCTTATATGATGGGCTCTGGATGCCATCAACTTTCCATTCAGTTATCTTTAGCATCTGGTTTTCTTCCTCATGTTTGTTGCCTTGTGGTTACAAGATGGCTGCATTACCTCCAGCATTACGTCAGTGTTCCAGGAAGGAAGAATAGGAAAGACTAAAGAAGTGGTTTTCAAGTGGGAGTGATTTTGCCCCCAAGGGACCATTAGGCAGTATCTGGAGACATTTTTGGTTGTCATAACTGGGCTTGTGTGTTGCTATTGGCATCTAGTGGGTGGAATCCAAAGATGTTGCTAAACATCCTACAATCTTCGGGACAGCTCCCACAATAAAAAATTAGCTGGCCCAATATGTCTAGAGTGCTGAGGTTGATAAATCCTGGTCTAAAGGGAGAAAACAGATGCCGGCAGAGTCTGTCCTATTTTAAAGAGGATTCCTGGAAGTACAACGGTGACTTTTAGTTATGGTTCATTGGCCAGAATCTCATCCCATAGCCAACTCTAGCTACAAAGGAGGCTATTTTGTATTGGGTTCACTGTCATCCTGAGCAGAATTGGGGTCCTGATAGAAAGAGAGGCAAGGGAAGATGGATATTGGGTAGACAAGAGGCAGTGTTTGCTTCAGAAAAGTTAAGTACTTTACCCAAGGTCACAGAGAAAGTGAAGATCAGCAACCACTTGGGCCTCCTCCATTGACCCATCTACGTGTACATGGGCTAGGCTGCCAGAAAGAGATCCAGTTGTCAGGTGCAGCCCCTCTCCAGGTGTCTGCATGAATGAGGAATGGAAATGTATGCACTGGTTATGCAAAACCCTGGAGTTTTTGATCACCCACAAGAAGCTTAAGAAATATTTCTTGCAGGATATAATGTGCAGTCTGTTATATATTTATACCACTGTTCTCAGTATTTGCAGTGGGAATTGCTTTCCTTCTTGTCCCACTTGCAACCACTGGAGAATTGAGTTCAGGCCTGCTTCCCTAAATCTTTGCCCTTTAAGCCACCAAACTATTTGGTGCTTCACTTCTCCCATTCTGAAAAAGTTAAATTAAAAGTGATGGCATTACTATTTACCTTAAGTGGGTATGTCAGTTGGTGCCCATTCAGGAAAACAGATGTCCTTCCAGGTATATCAAGCAGGAAGAGGTTTAATACAGGAAATTGAAGGCATGCGACCATTGGTAGGGCTGGGGAGTGAAGGGCAGAAGCTGCAAATTATCTTTGCTGCTGGAACGACAAAGGAAGGGGTTTTCCCAGGATAATGCATGAAAGCTGCTGGCAGGTGCCTGCCTGTAGCTACCAACAGTGAACAAATGGCCTCTCCTTCCCTTCTGCCTTTTGAATCTCCTATGAGTGCTTCTAGTTGCCAAAGTCTAACCTGGAGGTCCCCCCACCCCGCCCCAGGGCTTTTGAGAGATGTGCTACTCGTTTCTCAGGGAAGAATGTACAGTGGGGTGGGGCGGGCCAATGTGGAATTGACAGCAGACTCTCTGGCAGAAGGAGCATTTGAATTTGAATTGAGCAGTCCATGCACAGCACCTTTGGGAAGAAAGAGCATTCTATTCTGATATTGGTAATACTGCTGCTGGTTTTATGCCCTTATTCTATGTGTCCTTGGGAAGTGAATCTGGATTCTTTGTATTTCTGTTTTGGTTTTCTTCAAGTCATGGTGATGCTAAAGAAATAATCAAAAGGATTCGATGCCCTGAATATACAGTGCAGAAGGTAGTATATGCTGTGAAATTCCATAGTGCAGGGGGACTTCCAAAGGGAGAGGTTTGATAATGCATAATTCACCAGCATGCTCCAGAAAGACCAGTGTTCAGAAAACAATTGTGTATGCCTCAGCCTGGCAATTTCTTTATTTCGGGGGGGAACTATCCAGAGCTCTTTCTTTGCTATAATTACACATGTGATTTGTGGTAAGCTGATAAAATACAGCAAGCAATTAAATGCAATGAAGGAAATAGTAGAATGTCTCTGATAAAGGTTACAGATAGATAAATGAAGTATTGTTTAGTGTTGGGGGAAGAGTTGTAACCTCTAGTTACCTGCTATCTGGGTCACATCAGGCTTTTAGTATGTGTAACTTGCAGGGTTTTGGAGTCAGAATTTGATCTGTGCTATATGCGAGTCTGTGGAACAGCAAAACCCATTATGACCGTACTCTGTGGCACTTGTAAAAAATCCTCTCTTGAGTCTTGAGTTTCAAGTTTCCACTGATATTTAATATTAGAATTATCTCAAGGAAGATAAGGAAAATGTACTGTCTTATTCCATTTATTTCTGGAGTGAGGAAAATTGAAAGGGACTAGGGGAGCAAAAATTGTTACCAAGAGCAGTGTGCAAAGGTCACTGATTTTGCTTTGCTGCTTTG
Organism: Choloepus didactylus; assembly: GCF_015220235.1. Lineage (NCBI taxonomy): Eukaryota > Metazoa > Chordata > Mammalia > Pilosa > Megalonychidae > Choloepus > Choloepus didactylus. The sequence continues at coordinate 14,435,360 of NC_051335.1, forward strand.
CTGGAATAAAACCAATGTGTTTGGGGTTATCTGGTGTCTTATGCTGGGTCTCCTGGAGGCAGATCTGAAGAGTATTTAAGTGATTAATTAAGGAAGTGCTCCCAAGAGACACCGACAGGGAAAGGTAGGAAGCAAGCCAAGGGTGTGATTTCCGAGTAAGTCTCAGATTCAGCCTAGTCCTGCAGGGAGCTCTGGAGGGCAAATTATACCTCAGAGTTTGTCCTGAATTGGGGCAGAAGAGCTGGACTTTCCTACTCTGCTTACAGCCAGTCATTGGCTAACACCTGCCTGCGGTGAGGGTGGAAGGCAGCTAAACTCCGGAAACTAGCTCTTTCTGAGTGCAGGCAATCAGCTCTAGTTGCCATAACCCAGACATCCTAAGAGAGTCTCAGGTGCTAGCCATGAGGAACAAAAGAACACAGCTGCACAGAAGTGATAAAATGGATCCCAGGGGATCTGGGCAGAACCCTGACAAAGGATGTGCCACCTGGATTCACACCCTTTGAATAAAGCTTTTCTGTTCTTTTTGTGAAACTTAGAATCTGGGGAGGGGAGAAAGAAATTTTCATGTGGACCTGGGAAGTTTCTCCAGAGCATGGGGTCAGCAACCATTTTCTGCAAAGGGCCAGATAGTAAATATTTTTGGCTTTGTGGGCCCCAGAATCTCTGTTGCAACGACTCAACTCTGCTGTTGTAGCACAAAAGCAGCCACAGACAATCCATAAATGAATAGGCATGGCTGTGTTCCAATAAAGCGTCATTTACAAAAACAGGTGGCAGGCTGAATTTGGCCCATGGGCCCTAGTTTGCCAATCACTGTTCTGGAAGCTCCTTGCATGTGCCTAAAGTGGTTTTTTCCTTTACCCATTCCCTATATGCTGCACAATGCAGGGGTTTTCTATCAAAGGATGTTATAATGTTATGATATATCATTCACAGTGTTGCACATATAATCTTTCTAAAGTGTGACTCATATCCTTTTATTCCCCTGCTAAAAATATTTAGCTCTCTTATCTGTAAAATAAATAGACTCTTTAGCATGGCATTTAAGAATCTCTGGGATCTGGCGTCAAGCCAGTTTTCCTGCATTATTTTCCACTCCACCCTCATGTGCTTTATAGTCCAGCTACATCAAACCTCTTGCCGTCTCAAATGTTTCCTATCTCCCAGTCTTTGCCCTTGTGGTTTCCTCTATTAGAATGTCCTTTCTTTCAGCTTTGCCTGTTGAAATCCTAACCATTCTCTAAGATTCAGTTTGTTACCTTCTCCAATAAGCACTTTCCCTACTGGGTAATAGTCCCTCTCTGCTCTGGACTCTGGTAACAATATTGTCTGTTTCTAGTAACACCTTTGTTTTATTTATTTTATACTATATAGTTGTTTTTCTCACTACAGTTTTAGTATGTTGAGGGCAAGGACTAACTTAATTTTTTCTTCCCTCCGCAGAGGCTTGCATATAGTAGATATTCAGTAAATAGAATTTTCAGTTCTAGTGATTTAAGTCCTGAAACTCTGACATCATTTTTCTTTTTCCTTTTTATAGGCACAAGCTGTTTTGGCAAAAGTTGGCTATCCCGAGTTTATAATGAATGATACGCATGTTAATGAAGACCTCAAGGCAGTAAGTGTTAAATTTACTGTATTTTTTTTTTTCTGGCAGGTTTTACTGGCTTTGTGCCTTTCAACTAATCCAAGTCCAAGCAATTAAACCTGATAGTGCCAGAAAGGACCAACTTTTTTTTTTTTTTACTAGTTTTTATTTAGAAGGTGCAACCTTCGCTTTATCCCAATATTTTCTTCACACGTAGACTTTGTTTTTATCTCATGAGTTCTTCTACTCGAGCCAGCACACTTTCAATCAAATCAAATGTAAAAAGAGCTGAATGCAGTACCTTAAGCTGCATTTCAGGAGGCATGTTAGGGATCTCCTCTCCACCTACTGTTATAGAGCAAAGATCTTTACACTTCTGGACTTCTTGGCTATTTTCTTGGCTATTTTTAATTTCTGCTTCATAGTGTGCTTTTGACATATTAAGTCCTGGATGGAGTGGCTTTAAAAAATTATTCTCAATCTTTCCAGGTTCTGTCCATAATCCAGTATGACAGTCATTTTCATTATCTTTGATAACCAAATACCTCAATAAATTTAATGATGCCATGATCCTATCTGAGTTTTGCAGTAAATCTGTTTCAGCACCCTCTGGGAGAAAGAGTACCAAATCTAGAAGGGAAATCAGCTGTGGTCCTGTAAACCATTTGTTGTTAGGTGTTGTCTTCAATGATACATCAATTTGATTTTTGATATTTTGAATAATAAAAGCTTCCACACCTGAATGATTACTTGTATTCAATAAGCACCTAAACAATGTATATTTGCCTTGTGAATCCAACTTGTTAATATATAGCTGAAGCACAGCTAAACTCTTTTTCCTCAACGTCTCAGTGGGGCGAAGTGTCATTACTTTCACTAAACCCTGAGGTACAGTAAGAAAACTCTTGATTTCTAAATACTGATGAAGTAGACTGTTGTCTTCCATTCTCAATAAACCATTCTCCAATAGATTCAATCCTTTGGAGAAAACAGACTCTTCTGTTCTTTGCAAAAAGACTTCAGCATGCCCCATATTAAGTTGCAAGAGGTACGATGGGCTGAACACCAGCGGAAGCTGATCAATACCCATGCCCAGTACAAATACTAGATATGCCAGAGAAGCCATAGAATCTGCTAATTGTTTGTTTTCTTCTTCCTCAAATTCAAGATAATTCCAAGTTCTCTTTTTCCTTCCATGATTAAAAATCATTTTGGGGAAAGGGTCTCCCATTGCTGACAAAAAACCTATGATTTCAGATGCAAAACACCTTAAAGGATCATTTTCAGCTTCTTCAGGCTGTTCGAGGAATTGTGCTGTCAGCAAAGGGTATTTCAAGCTTTTGAAACAAAATTTCAGTAATTCATCCTTTAACTTTTCATTTTGCAGTGAGTTTTCTTTGTCATCAATGACTTCTTCCACAAAAGGTTTAGTGAACTCTATTAAGGCCTTGCAGCACTGACAAAGGCCGTAGTCATCTGTTTGTATTTGTTCTTTTGAGTACGGAACAGGAAGAAGAGACAGCTGATTCCAAAGGGTAGACAATGCTAATCCAGCTGAATATGCCATGTTGTTATGAAGTTTCTGAATCACTGTCTGTAATGGCTGAAGTAAAAGAAGAATAATTTCGGATATCTGTTTTCCAGAGGGTTCTTCAATCAGTTCAAGCAAACCCAACAATAATTCCTTTGCATTATATAACTTTACCAATAAATTAAGCATCAGAAAATAATCTTTTCTTTTATCATCTTCCTTATTATTCCACAAAAGGCACCGAACAACAGGACCAACAAGATTCCAGCCCATATTCTTAATGATGGCTTTATTCTTTTCATTTTGAATAATTTCTAACAGTTGATCTGTATGTACCTCATCTATATACCTTTGGCCTGCTAACTGAAACAGAGCAGAATCTTCTTCTTTAAAATTTTGCTCTTCTAGGATTTGACATCTTATTATGGATTGAAGTTCTTCCACAGCCATTCTTGGTTATTTTTCCTAGTTTCGATGCGGGTGGACCTCTTGTCCTTCTCAGCCAGGACCAACTTTTGATTCATGCCTTGGCCACATATTTTCCTGAATATGCCAGGCGTATCATAAGATTTAGAGCAGATTCAAAATAAAGGAAGTGTCAGGAAGAATGCTGAGTGGAAACCATAAAGCAAAAGGGCTTGAATTTGGCTGAATTTGATCATGAAGGAAAGAATTAAGCAAATTGAGTCTTTTACAATTAGTGGGCATGTTCTAATGGCTAAAGCATCCTGTTTGTTGTTAAATAATCTTTATTTGCTTCATTCATATTAAATGAATAGTAATAAATCTGCCTGCTGGGAGTTAACTTCATTAAATTTTATGGGTGTTTTGGCAAATTAAGTGCATATACATATGACTTTAATTTGTTGTGAGTTGGACTATATATTTGCAGTAAGTTACTGATGGAGGAAAAGTGATAATTCTTTTTTATTCTAATGTTGGGGACATATATTTTGCAGTATGTATAATAATTATGGGCTTTTCTAATCACAGCCACTGTTATTTCCTTTCCTATAAATAGTTTTTCTTCATCACAACACCTCCCCCCACCTCGTTCTTCCATTCACTAGATTTTCTTGAAAAAGTGGTCTTTTGGAATTCTTTAAATAACTATGATTCTGAGGTGTAGTGCTTTCCTGAAATTGTGTTTCTACAAGTTGCATATCTGAAAGCAGTCCTAATTTTGTAGGTGAACACCAGAATATTTTAAGACAGTTCAAAAGTGAGAGAAAGCTTTATTTAGAAAATTTCTCCTTTCGGCCCCAAGATATGGCCTTCCAAAGTTTTGATCCAGTTGCTACAGAAGAAAATAACTATGATTTGCAATATCCCAAAGCTCAGACAGCCTGTCTTATTACACTCTGTTTTGATGATGCTGAAAATCACAGTATTATTATAATAATTAACGATACTGAAGCACTTGACACATTCATTTTTATTATCTTCTAATCCCCATGGTCAGTGGTGGTGTTATCCCCATTTTGCAGAAAAGGAGGTAGAGACTCAAAGAAGTTAGGTGATTTGCTCAATGCCACATGGAATGTCGGAACCAGGACTGAAATACGGGTTCAGAAAGATTAGCCTGCAGTCAGAGAAGGGGTTCTGTGTGGTCCTTGTTAGGCAGCTGTGCTGGAGGAACAGAGGAGGCAGATTGAAGAATTGGTAGAAGTTGCTTTACTAAAGCCAACTGGGAAGGGAGAAGAGGGGAGGCCATGTTGTCAAGTGGTTAAAAGCATAGACTTTGGAGTCATGGACCTGGGCTTGTATTCCACCTCTTCTGCTTACTGGTTATTTGATCATGGGTTCCTTCAGTTTAATTAGCTTCCATTTGGTTATCTGTATAATGACCAAATCTTAGTATTGCTGGGCAGATTAGATGAGATTTTGTAAGTGTAAAAACACCTAGCATAATACCTGGTGCGTTATAGGTTCCCAGTAAATAATAGCTCTTACTTCGTGGATAGTTTGAGATCTGTTGCTGCTAAGAAGAGCAACACCAAGGCACGTAATACATTAGTGGGAGAACTTGATGATTATGTATGATTGGCCACGACTCCAAGTCAAGGATACAGAATAGAAGGTTTGAGAGGCAGTTTGATGTAGTGGTTATCAACATGGGCCCTGGAACCAGATTGCCTGGATTTAAATCTCTAGTCTGCCACTTAACTAGCTCTGTGACCTGGAATAAGCTATGTAATTTCTCTGTGTCTCAGATTTTTCATCTGCAAGATGAGAGTGATGATTATCCCTTCCTTATATAAGATTGCTGTGAAGATTAAATAAGGGAACATATTTAAAGTGTTTGGAACAGACGTCACGCAGAAAGCACAATATAAGTGTTAGTTATGGCATCCTCAATTCACAATTATGATAATGTGTTAGTTTGGTTTGGAAATGCTTTATGAATTAACTTATGCAGTATCCAGGTCCCTCAAAATTTTTTTTAAAGTTTAAATTATTTTTATTACCTTTATGAGAATCTTATTCTATTCTTTAGTAGTATAAACACATTTTTTTCCTTTTTGTCTGAGGATTGATGTACTTTTTTATAATGCAATTTTATTGAGATATATTCACACACTGTACAGTCATCCAAAGTGTACAATCAGTTGTTCACAGTATCATCATATAGTTGTGCGTTCATCACCACAATCAATTTTTTGAACATTTTCATTATTCTGAAAAATAAAACTATAAAAATAAGAATAAAAATGAAAGTAAAAAAGAATACCCCAAACATCTTATATTCCCTCACCACCATTATTCATTTACTCTTTGTCCCCCTTTTTTCTATTCATCTGTCCATAACACTGGATTAAGGGAGTATGAGCCACAAGATTTTCATAATCACACAGTTACACCATATAAGCTACATAGTTATATGATAGTCTTCTAGAATCAAGGGTACTGGATTGCGGTTTAACAGTTTCAGGTATTTCCTCCTAGCTATTCTAATACACTAAAAACTAAAAAGGGATATCTATATAATGCATAAGAAGAACCTCCAGAATGACCTCTCAGCCACTGAAACTTTATTTTGTTTCATTTCTCTTCCCCCTTTTGGTCAGGACGGCTTTCTCAATCCCATGAGCTTGGTACAGGCTCACTCCCAGGAGTCATGTCCCATGTTGCCAGGGAGATTTACACCCCTGGAATTCATGTCCCACATAGCAGGGAGGGCAGTGAGTTTACCTGCAGAGTTGGATTAGTGAGAGAGGCCACATCTCAGCAACAAAAGAGGTTCTCTGGGGGTATCTCTTAGGTACAATTATGAATAGGCTTAGCCTCTCCTTTGCAGTAACAAGCTTCATAAGGGCAAGCCCCAAGATGAGGACTCGGCCTACTACAATGGTAGTCCCCGATGCTTGCGAGAATATCAGGAATTCCCCAGGTGGGGAAGTTTAATGTTCCCAAGTTTTTCCTCAGGCCCTCAAGGGGGCTTTGCAAATACCTTTTATTCTCTGCCCAAATTGCTCTGGGATGTAATGGGGTTTCACACTAACCTGTACAAACCAACCAGATCTCACCCCCTATTCAAGGTTCCATGTAATTATGGTATATGAATAAACTGACCATTCAAGTTAACTTATATAGTGTGCTACATAAAATACAGATTTTGCAACAAATAAACATCTCTTCCTTTGGTCTCACACAGATGTTCAGGTTTTAAAACACAGCCAATATCATCCTTTTCCCGTTAGCCTGGTTTACCTTAGTTCTAATCAAGTCCTTTTCATTCATATCTCTCATTGAAGTCTGATCTCTTTTTCAGGTTCTTTAACATTTGCTGTATGGGGTAATGCTGACATTCATAGCTGCTGAACTCTGGCTCTGAGTCTCAGGTGTCACACAGATACCTGAAGTTCCAGGGCCCAACCAGATTATACACAAACAGCTCAGCATCTCAGAATGTAGAGACAATTGTTAAAACTCATGCAAAGATGCAACTGCTGTAAGAATTTACAATCTAGGAACCTTTTCAATAAGTCTTCCCATAATAACCTATGCTCTCAGATTCAATTCTCAGAGTTTGCACATTATAGTTAGTCTTTATTAGGCGTTATAACGTTTGTCTTTTCGATTCTGGCTTATTTCACTCAACATAGTGTCCCCAAGGTCCATTTACCTAGTTGCATACCTCACAACTTCATTTCTTCTTGCCACTGCATAGTATTCCATTGTATGTATACACCACAGTTCAAGATTCCATTTATCAGTCGAGGTACCCTTAGGCCACCTCCATCCAGTGTGAATCGTGAATTCTGCTGCCATAAACACCAAAGTACAATGTCCACTCATGTCCCTGCTCTCAGTTCTCGCAAGTATATACCCAGTAACAGGGTTGCAGGACCATATGGCAACCTTACAGTTAGCTTCCTGTGGAACCACCATACTGCCCTTCAGCAGGGCTGCACCATTCTCTTCCTAGGGAATAGATACATCCCTCTCTCCACATTTTCTCCATCACTTGTTTCCTTCTGTTTATTTTTTTAAACAGTTTTATTTACATACCATACAATCCACCCTAAGTAAACAATCAGTGATTCCCAGTATAATCACGTAATTGTGCATTCATACCACAGCGTATATGAGGACATTTCCATTTCTTCCCCAAAGAAAGAAGAAAAGGAGAAAAACAATAAAGAATAAAATAGAAAAGATAGAAAAGAAATAAAAATGAATACAATGAAAAGGTCAGACAACATCACCACGACCAAGAATCCCATACCCCTCCCTTATATCCCCCTCTTATAGACATTTAGCTTTGATATATTGCCTTTGTTACAATTAGTGGAAGCATCTTGCAGTGTTACCATTAACTATAAACTCTGGTTTGCATTGACTGTATTTTTCCCCTATACCATCCAATTTTCAACACCTTGCAATGTTGACAGTCATTTGTTCTCCCTCATTTAAAAACATTCTTATATTTGTACATTTAATCACCATCATTGAGCACTCTAGATTTCGCTAAATTATAGAACCCCAGTCTTTATCTTCTGTCTTTCCTTCTGGCGTGATACGTGCCTTTAGCCTTCCTCTTCCAACTGTACTCACACTCGTCTTTGTTCGGAGTACTTACAGTATGGTGTTACCATCACATACTATTGTGTCATCCATTCTGTTTCTGGATCTATACAGTCGATCCTGTTAAACCTTCTGTACTCTTTCAGCATCAAATGCCCAATCTTTGACCTCTTTCTATCTTCTTAAAACCTGTGTTCCCAACTCTCAAATCTCACTCATCAATGTTAGTCCATATCAGTGAGACCATATGGCACCCTTACTGATAGTTTTCATTTCTACACTCTTCTCCAAACCTCTCTCTCCTGCTTTTTCCTATCTGCCTATAGTGCTCCCTTTAGTATTTATTGTAGAGCAGGTTTCTTGTTTACAAACTCTCTCAGTTTCTGTTTGTCTGAAAATATTTTAAAGTCTCCCTCATTTTTGAGGGACAGTTTTGCCGGATATAGAATTCTTGGTTGGCAGTTTTTCTCTTTCAGTATCTTAAATATATCATACCATTGTCTTCTCACCTCCATGGTTTCTACTGAGAAATCCACACATAGTATTACTGAGCTTCTTTTGTGTGTGATGGATCATTTTTCTCTTGCTGCATTCAGGATTCTCTTTGTCTTTGACATTTGATAATCTGATTATTGTCTTGAATCTATTCTGTTTGGGGTATGTTGTGCTTCTTGGATCTGTAATTTTATGTCTTTCGTAAGAGGTGGGAGATTTTCACTGATTGTTTCCTCCATTATTCTTTCTGCCCCTTTTCCCTTCTTTTCTCCTTCTGGGACACCCATGACATGTAAATTCGTGCAATTCATGTTGTCTTTCAGTTCCCTGAGACTCTGCTTATATTTTTCCATTCTTTTCCCTATCTGTTCTTTTGTGTGTAGGATTTCACATGTCCTGTCCTCTAGTTCCTGAATCATTTCTTCTGCCTCTTCAAATCTGCTATTGTATGTCTCCATTGTGTTTTTCATCTCTTCTCTTATGCTTTTCATTCCTATAAGTTCTGCCAATTGTTTTTTGAAACTTTTGAGTTAATCCCTTATGTTTGCCCAATGTCTTCCATATATCCTTCATCTGTTTTGCCATATCTTCCCTCAACCCATTGATTTGATTTTTGAATTGATTTAGCATATTTATTTGAAGATCTATAATTAGTTGTTTCAACTCTTGTGTCTCATTTGACATGTAAGTTTGTTCCTTTGGGCCATATCTTCATTTTTCCTAGTGTGATTTGTAATTTATTGTTGTCTAGGCATCCGGTTTCCTTGATCATGCCAATCAGATTTCCCAGACAAGAAGGGCCCAGGTCTCAGGAGGAGGCTGTATTCAGTGTCAGGTTTCCCTGAGGGTGAGACCCAGCAGGTTGTCAGATGTTCCTGTGAGGCCTCTAGACTCTGTGCTAATTCCTATCCTGCCCAGCAGGTAGTGCTTGTCAGCCCACAGGTCCCCACTGGCATAGAGAGGTGCGGTGTATTTAATTCTCAGTGGACCCTGTTCTGGCCAGGGACTAAGGGTGTCAGAAGCCAAGGTTAAGCTGTTTCTGTTCCCCAACCCCAGGCCCTGGGGTCTGAGTTCTCTGAGGTATGGATGCCACTTGAGCTGGGTCCCACCCCCCTTTTTTTCTTAGGGAAGATAAGCCGTTTAGGGAATTATCTTCTACACTTGAGTTTTTCCTTTGACTCTCTGACTATCTTAACTCCACCCTTGCCTGGTTCAGTGCTGACAAATTAAAATGTCTGAGGCTTTCTCTAATGAGCTACTTAGAATGAGAGGAAAAAAAAAAAAAAGGAAAAATGGAGTCCTCTTTTCAGAGCCAGTCCCCAGCCCTCCAGTTCACCAGGCAAGAACCGGAGCTGATACCTGGTTCAGTGTGCCCCTTGTGTGGGGACACAGCCCTTTTCCAGTATTCTGAGCTCAGTGGACTCCAAAAGCCTCTGTTTTTATTTATGTATTTTTTTTCCATCAGCCACACCACCTCTCTGCCAGGAGAAAGCTCCGGGTTCCTTTCCTGCTTGCTCTGGATTTACGTATGCTCGTATCATGTATTCAGTAGTGCATATTTGTTAATTAAAGCCACAGTTGGATTTTGGTTGCACTACCTTCCCTTGCTCCCAGCAGATATCACTTCTTTTTCCTACAGGGTAGTGTTCCAACTCAGCCTGCCTTGCTGGTTGGGGAGGGGTGCCAGCTCCACAGTTTGGGGAGCTTTACTTACAGTTCTGTGCTGCAATCTCAGCCATTCCACCCATTCCAGAGTGATGTACAATGTCTGGTCACAGATGTCCCCCCATCAGTTGTTCCAGACTATTTTCTAGTTATTCCTGGCTATTTCCTAGTTGCTCTAGGGGACTGACTAAATTCCACACCTCCCTGTGCTGCCATCTTGCGCCACCTCTTTCTCCAATTGTTTTAAAAGGCTATACAGATGGTCCAATCCAAAGTTTAATAAAATAAAGTGGCGTTCAGTGCTCACTCACAATAGTTGGTTAATCAAGTTTTGTTGGCAATTTATGGTCTCATTGAATGCAGCATCTTTTGTGAAAAGAAGCCAGATGCTAAACAGGATGCAGTGTTGGGTGGGCCTCTTTGTTTCTCCAGAGCCTGTACTTAAGCAATTAGACACCAAGATTTTTAAGTACTTTTATGAAGAGATTGCTTTTGTCTGACACATTTCCACAGAAGACACAATTATACCCAAGAATTTTGAACAGTTTAAAAAAACAGATGGTGAAAAATGTCCAAGTACACAAAGTAAAAATAGATTAGTGTTCAGAAGCTGATAGAGGAAACGTATAAAACCCAACCAGAAACAAGTAAAGGGTACTTGATATGATAAATAGTAATAGCATCGCTGAGGTTAATCGCAGAAGTAGTAAAGCATTGCTGGTACACAGTGGGACTGTGCTTTCAGCTTTCAGAAACATGTAGATAAGGACTACCGTGGTGCCTATGAAAAAATTCTGGTACTACGAGTTCTGTGCATGAGAGGCTGTTACAAATGAAAAACAGCACACTGCATTTGATGCAGGTAAAGATATGATTCATCAGACACAAACATAAAAGGAAAGAGGTTAGAGATTAGTTAATGGATCAGATGAAGGTCAAGGACAAAGGCCAAAAAGTGAAGTTGGGCTCATGTGGAGGCAAGAGGAAATGAAAAAATATCTGGAGGCATAAGTACAAAAGAATTAGAGAAAAATTGTTTTTTTTTCTCTCCAAGGATGACAAGGTAAACTGAGATACCCAGTAAAGTATCTCAGAACAACAGTCCTTCTGTAGTCTTTAGAAAGAGCAAGAAGAAAGGGAGTGTTCTTTATGTGAACCCACAGAAGCATCAAGGAAAGCCAACTAGTTAGTTAGTCTAAAGAGTTAGGCATCAGTCCGTTTTCTAATTAGCCTTATAAAGGGTTCCATTTCTTTGATCTTTGATGGAAATTTACTCAAGAGCAAATTTATTCTGGAAAGATTGTTGCATGAGTCAGGAAAACAAAAACCACAGTAGGTATTACATACAGAGGGAAATAGGTTGGAAGGGCGAAAGGGGCGCAGAGAGATAAACCAGAGATAGACCAGAGATCTACTTTAGGAGGCAGCTACCACCCCTGTGCATAGGGGCACAAAAAGGAGGAGGTGATGGTACCACTACTTAGGAGAGCATGGGAGGAACTGCCACTGTAGAGCTGGGGCTGTGGAACAGGGACTGAAGATTCTTCCAGAGTTACTTCCAGAAGAAGAAAGGAAGGAGAGAGGGAAGGAAGGAGAGAATGAACGCCACACCCTTTCCCCTCCTACCAACTTCTGATTTCCCCAGTACTTCCTATTAGTAGGATGCAAACTGGCAGTGGAGTGTAGGAAACATAGTTTTCAGATTCCCAGCATTATAGAACAGAGCAAAAGGGTGGGCATGTAGCTGAGAGACAACAATAGGTGAATAACTGGCACAGTTAGGCACTTCAGTGATTCTTGTGAAATCTAATGGAGAATTGCAGTAGGGGCTAAAGTCAGAACCTTAGCTGACTTAGTCCCCCATTTACTTAGGATAATTGGATATGGGTAATTTTTCAAAGATCAATATTTCTGGTGAGTTATACACACACATGCACATATATATACACACACGCACATAAATATCAATACAGAGATGTATAGGACCCAAATAATATTATCTGGGTTGGGTCTTGGTCTTCTCTGGCCAGTGGAATATTCATATGTGTGTATATATGTATGTATGTATTAGTGTGTGTATATGAATGACAGAAGTGCCACTATGCAAGAGCAAGGTGATATTCAAATGGAATGCTCCAGAAAAACAGGTTGTTAAAATATTGAAATAATTATATACCATTTGGTAAAACAAAATGAAACAAAACCTCCCCCTCAGCTCTCCCCAGTGATCCCTGGCCACCGTGGCCTTTGAGAGCCAAGGGTAGGCACTGGAGAGGTGCCTGCCAGCCCTCTGTAACTCCTCCACACTGGCCTTCATCCCGAGTATTCCGCTGGCCAGAGCAGACCAAGACTGCCCCCAGCACTGGAGATAGGGCATCTGGTCCCAGTGCTGGTATGCTGGCTGGTGCTTCCTCAGAGGAACTGCGTCTTCCATAGTGTACTGCATCTTCCATGTTTGTAGGTTGTTAAACATTTAGAGCATCATTCCTGTGTATGTATATGTTTGTATGTGTGTCTATACACACACACACACGTTACTTATTGGCATGGTCATCTAAAAACATCAATCCTGCATTTGACTTTGCTGTTTAAATAAGAAAGATGTAGAAATGAATTCTGGACTTTGTTAAGTATTCAGAAAATTCTTTGGGTGCCTAACATAAAATCTTTCCTATAGATATTTGAATATATCACTGAGTATCTCTAAATGAATCTAACTTAAACGAAAGGCATTCTAGAATCTGCATTTCCTGTTGGCAAAGGTAGTGCCTTATAAACATGTACTTCGTCATCCTACAGAGAAGCTGAAGACACTTCCTTGTTCTGTCCTTATTTCGCATCCCTCACCTGTTGGGTTGATAGCCGCCTTCTTCCTCCCTACCCTCAAACACTTAGCCTGTCTTAAAGGCAAGAGCAAAATTTGTCCCCTATTATCTGTTTTTTCCCCATTAAATAAATGGGATAGAGCAATTGAACCAGGCTAAGAAATAGCAAATATTCTCAGTTTAATAACAAAAACAATTAAAAATCATCCTTCTAAATGTAGGTAAGCTGTGGCAAATTGTTATTATGTGTCCTAAGTTTTGCTTCCCCATGATTATGTTCATGACTGTGGTAGGACTTTATTTTAAGTATTTTTACACTTGCAAATCTTGTCTTTTTTAGGAAATTTTTGGATGGGTTTCTATTTAATGTCTGTAAATCAACCTGAATGTCAGATTTTTTCAGATGGAACAGGAAAGTATCATGATAAGCAAACTCTTGAAAGTAATAACTGATCCCACTGATATTGAAAAAAAGTTAATAATTTTGAAGGTAATTCTTTGGGAGAATTTCCCACAAAGTGTTTTGAACTTAAGAAGATATCTGAATTTTCCATCAGTTACAGACATTCCGAAAGTTCTGGCAAAACTCTTGGTAACAAAATTTGAAAAAGGCTAAGGGTGAACAAGGACACAGCTTTTAAAGATATGATCTGGGAATGCATCAGGATTGCTAATTAAGGTTGCTTCCTAAAACCACTCTGTTTCTTCTGAGGCTGAGTAAACTATGTTAGAATATGATAGATTGTAAGATTTCTTTTTGTTATAAAGCATCTCAAGTGTATTGAAGTGTCTATAAAATAATTTTCTGAACACCTCCAACTTGAAAAAATACTAAACATTGCCATATTAATTTTATACATGAACATGAAAACGATTTAAATGACTTAAACAGATATACCTGAAATTCCCTGTGTAATCTTCCTTGATCTAATCCCCTTCCTCCTTGCCTACCTCCTTCCCTAAATATAAACACTATCCTGAATTCAGTTTATCATTCTCATGAATTTATTTGTGTTATTGCTACATAAGTACCTATCCATAAACAATATGTGGTATTATTTTACATATTTTAAAACTTTAACTTCTCTCATGTGTACAACATGCCTTATTCACTCACCATAGCTTTGGAGATTACGTCATGTTCATGCGTACAGACCATTCATTCATTTAAACTGCTGTGTCATTTTCCTTTATGTCAATAAAAGGAAATGTGGTATATGAATATACCACAATTTATTTATCAGCCCTCCCCAAGGGGTTTGAGGGAGAGACAATTTATAGTCATATTTTTTAAACTTGTTGGCCAAGCAGAACATCTAGGATGCCAAGAATTGAAACTTTCATTCCTACCTTTCTCGACCTGCCTTCAGTTACTTTACTCCCTTCTCTAGATTTTGCCCTGGTCCACTGGAAAGATTGTTAAGATGAATCATTAACAAAAGTTACCCCACAGACATATTGAGCACCCAGTATATGTTGAGGAGAAGATAAACATGAGCCAGACATTGGTCAACAAACAGGTGACTACCAAGTCTATAAACGAAGTTGTACATAAACATTTGTATCTGTTAATGTAATGTCTGCGTGTTTGATATACATGCATATGCTATATTTGAATTACTTGTAAAAGAGTATCATGGTTTAAAGTTACAAAAATTACAGCTAATCAGAATTTGATTATTCTCAGTTATTCACTTATTCAAACGTATTTTTCTTTTTTTTTTTTTGCCACGTTAGTATAATTTAAAACCAAAACTTTAGAAATCCTTACACACCATTGCTTTTGCTGTTAATAAGGATATTATTTACAATTACTGTGTTAAGTATTTCCGGTTTTGTAGATGGAGTGCCTATACATTGCCATTCTCCTTCCAAAAAAGAAAATAATCAATTATGTCTGTTTCCCTATTTTAATAGACAACATTGTTGTGAGCCATCAACTTTCTGTATTCCTATACAAACTATAACCTATGATTTGCCTGTGTAATTTCACTAATTTTTGGTGACCAGAGTCTTATTTGAGTGTTAATAATAGATAAATTCTGTTAATATATGAATTATTCTGGTGACTCCATTGTGCTTGGGGTGGAAAATAGGCCTCTGAATCTCCTTCATTCTTTTTCCTTTATGAACAAAGGGCTGATTACAGTAAATTGGATTTTAACATTTTACTAAATCATCATCTATAAGCTAAATGAGGTTTCAACTGACTAAACTGAATGTTATTAGAAGGGCCTATGTGAAAATAAAGTACACATTTTAGAAAAGATCAAGAACTCATGCAAGGCAAGAAATTTCCAACCTAAGATAATATGTTCTATAAAGGTTAGAGAAGATTTTTCAATTATAAAGTAAGTGAAACACATTGTGAATTACTATAGCATCTCTTGTTTTCTGTTGTGCTCCAGAAATGACCATATTGATTTTTGAGCATTTTATTTGAAAAGAAAATCACTGAGATTAAACTTCATGGCTTTGTGAATACTGGATTAAATGGTAATGTCTGAGAGATGCTGTGGGGACACAGCTTCTATGCTGGTCGGTCATTGTGCTCAAGTCTGTTTTTTTAGAGTCATCTTTTATCTTCACTTAGAACGATGCTTGTGGTTTGGTTTTTTCAAATCAAGTTTTCAGAATCCGACTACTTTGGCAACGTCCTGCAAACCCGCAAGTACTTAGCACAGTCTGATTTCTTCTGGCTAAGAAAACCTGTCCTAAAAACAGAGTGAGTAAAAAAAAAGTGTAATAGATACATATATTGGTGGGAATTGGAGTTACTTTGGGAGAAACTTTGTAATTCCCCTCAGGTCAGAGTAGTTGTCTTACCAGTTATCTTGGTTTGGCAAAGTCTGTTTTATGTTTTGGCAACTCATTTCTTTTATTACGTGATTCAGATCTTAGTTCTAGTCACAGGTCCCCCACTCCTAGCATTATCACATTTTGAAAGAGGGCTTGTTAGGATGTGAAGATCAAAGTCATTTCTAGATCTACTTATGAATAAATATAGATTAAAAACCCCGTTTCTCTAGAATTTCATGCTCAGGTAGAAGCTTCTAAAGATCTTTATTTTAAAAACGAAGTATGATTAGAAATGTAGAAGTAATCATAAAAGTATTAGATGATGGGAAGATAAGAGCACGAGAGAACTGATAGCTGTTTTATTTTCATCAAACAGCAGTTAGGATTTATTCGCCTTCTTCCCAGTTACCTGTAGTAATTTTCCCTATATGGTTTTGGGAACAGGGCATGATTTCACCCCGAGCAAGAAGTATACAGTGATGATAGCAGCAAACAGTTATTATATGTGTACAGTGTACCAGAGGCTGTTTGAAGTGCTTTACAAGTTTTAATTCATTTTATCCTCATGTCAGTTCTGTGAGGTGTAGGTACTATTATACCCACTTTACAAATGAATAACAGGTTTACAGTGGAGGCATTCTTCAGCTCAGGTTTAGCTTACTTTTTTTTTCTGCCTTCTGAGGCTTTTGGCTGAGGTTTTTTCTGCTGTGGCCTACTTCTCCAATTGTTTTTTTCTCTCTGTTCTTTAGATTGGATAATTTCTATTGATCTATCCTTACATTCACTAATTCTTTCTTTTGCCATCTCACATTTGCTGTTGAGCCCTATTAGTGAATCTTTCTTTTTGATTATTGTATTTTTCAACCCCAGAATTTCCGTTTGTTTCTTTTTTATAGTTTCCATTTCTCTGTTCTGATTATTTGTTGAGTCATTGTCATCATATTTTCTTTTAATTCTTGTATATAGTATATTTGGATCCTGCAAACAAACTTATAATGGCTGCTTTGAATTCTTGTATGTTCAATTCAACATCTGGGCCTATGCAGAGTCAGTTTCTGTTGATTGCCTTTTTTTAAAAAAAAATGTTTTCCTGTTTCTTTACATGACTTACAATTTTTTTGTGGAAAACTGGACATTTTAGATAATTTATTGTAGCAACTCTGGATTCTGATTTATTTTTCTGAGGCATTTTTTAAAATGGTAACTTGGGTGGACTTAAACTGTAGACTCTGTCTCTGCTGCATATGTGGCCACTGATGTTTCTACTCAGATTTTTAATTCTTATTTTTCCACCTGGCTTCCTAGTGGCTGCCCCTGTATCTGCAGAGCTTAGCACTCAGCCAGTTCTTAGGTCAGGGATTGTGCTCAAACACCTTGAGGGCTTCTGCCTTCTACCAGTTGATCTGTAGGGGTCAGGGAATACATCCAAGTTGCAGCTCGTTCTCAGTCAGCCTTGGCTTTTACTTTCCACTGGGCTCTTTCTGGTCATCCCTGCACATGTGCCTAATTTTCCCTTTCTTAGTCAGCCAGGGATATGTGGAGAGCTTATCTGTCCTTTCTGTGGCTCTTTCAGCTCTTGGATCTCCCTAATAAATTTATGGCAGGTCTGTCACTCATCCAACAGGAATCGTAATTTCAGGATAGCAAAGCTGGAGGTTTTTCCCCATTTGTTTTCTGCCAGTTCATTACTTTTATCTGACAAATCTGCAGGTTTTCACTCCCCCCACCAACTCAATCCACCTCCTGTGGAAGCAAAGCTGCTGATTTTTCTGTTCAGCCCCCTCCTGAGCAAACCAAGTTCTCACTCTGAGCTGGGCGGATGGGAGCAGCCCCAGGCAAGAAGGCCACAGACTCCTGCTCTACTTACTCCCCAGTTCTAGCAGTTTTCCAGGAATACCTACTTTTCAATTCATTGTCTGCTTTTGGTCAATTTCCAGAGCTCTGAAGTGGTTGTTTGTTGACAATTTTGCCCAGTTTTATACTTGATTTTTGTGGAAAGTCTTTGTTGACCTCTTCATGCCATTACGTCTGGACGCCTGACCTCCAGGGCCCACTTTTTAACCTTGACTAACATTCTGGTTTCCAGATCTTTGGCTCTTTTTATGCTCTCTGAATCTCTTGTTACTTTCTCCTATGCGGGACACTGTTATCGAGTTCTGACTTGGCGGGCCTGGGCCAGGGGAACTGATCAGCCCCTAGGAAAGGTAGTGGGGCACGGGTGGTTGCGCCCTCCACGGCCCCCCGGGCCTGAGAAAGTGGAGCCGAATGCAGGCCCCATTTCCTCACCCCAAAGTAAAAACCATTGGGGAGGGCTTGCCGGAGAAAACCGCCCCCTTTACCTTGCCCACCCACTCCCCGTTACCGGAGCAACTCCCGCCCCCTTTTCAATCAACCTCCGCTCCCTCTCAGAACCAATCCAAGCCTTTAACCCTTACAGCTACCCCGCCCTCTAAATGCCCGATATAAACTTGTACTCTCCCCTAATAAAGCTCTCTCTCTTGGTTTTCATCACCCTAAAAGAAACGTGTCCTGCCTGTTCCTTTCTCGCCACCCTCCATACTTGCACACCTCCCGCCGGGGACCTGGCCAAGTCCCCCGCCTCGCCCTCGCCTCCGGGAAAGAGCCCCCGCCGCCGGTACCCTCGGAGCAATCCTGGGAGCCTAGGATTTAGCAACCGGCCGCCACCCTCCCCCAGACGAATCAACTGCGACCGCAACTGGCGCCCAACGTGGGGCTCCTGGAATTAAAAGTCCTCTCTACACAGCGGTCCAGTAAAACCACCCGCTCGCCCGGACGCCTCTCCAGCTCCCCTTCTCCTCGCCTGCAAAGTAAGGGCCGCCTCTCCCTCGCCGCCCCGCGGAACCGCCCCTCCCTCGCCGCTCCACGTCTGGGGCCGCCTCTCCCACGCCGCTCCGCGCCCGGGCCGCTCTTCCTTTCCTGCATTAACCTAAGTCTTACCCCCGACTACCTTTCGTCTTCTCTTCCTATGTCCCCCCATTCCTCCTAACACTCTTCCTCCAGTAGCTTTCCCTCTTCCCCTCCATTACTTTGCTGTGGTCCTTTGTGTCTTTGTTTCTTTGTTTCGCGCGGTGTGCCTCTTTGCGACCGCCCCCCCCCCCAAACTGCTCTCGCTACTAGAGGCTCCTGCCTTCTATTCTCGCCGTCTCCTTCGGCCTCACAGCCACGGTTTACCTCATTTTCTTTACTCAATAATCAACTCCCCTTCTTTTGTCTTTCTTTTTTTAACTATTTAAAATATATAGTGTGACATATATAAAAATTAAACTTTTGCTTATTCATTCAAGCTACTATTACTATACATACTATCTTATAAATTAATTTTGGATTAAAAACCAGCTAAAATATTGTGAAATAAGATATGTTTCATTGGTGGGGAAGTGAATATGAAAATGATACAGTTCAATATCTTAGTTTAATGGCTAAGAAGAAATACAGTTTATCAATGGTATATTAATTTTTTCTTACACTAATTTTATCCCTTCAAATTAAATTAGTAACCCATTTATAGTTATGGAAAAAGTACCCTTGGTACTTGACTAACTAGCTTTTCCTAACTGATTTGGATTAAAAACAAAAACTGCTACATCAGAAACATGTTAACATAATCAAAGGAAACAGCTGTTTACAAAAAAGGAGTCATTATAAATAAGTAAATGGAATTCAAATGTAAAGCTATCTTTTGTTTCTCACAGCTAATATCATTCTATCAATATTCGGACTTAACGGAAAATAAAACTCAAACCTCAGTATATCTGTTAAGATCCAATAATAGTTATGTCCACATCAGGAAAGAATAAATAGCAAATTTACAAGTCAGGGTTTTGTTTCTAACTCTACTGTGAAAAAAAAAAAATCATTCTTTAGCATAAAAAGGCTCCCTGCTGTCTTTATTATAAATATAAACACAGGAAAGGTTATTTGAGCTGGAGTCCCTACTATGAATTAATTGTAAAGATGTGTGAAATCAACATATATTCACTTACTGATAGGTATTGCCTTAACCAAAAGCTGGCAATCTTTAATTACACAAAGAAATGCTTATTTCTGACATGTATAAACAGAATTTTAATGGACAGGTTTTATAATTTTCCTTCTTCACTCACACATTGGCCAACATTGGCCAGCAATAGATCTCTGCAGTAGCATAAAAACTATTCAAATAATGATAACATGCATATATCCAAGTAACCTTTTCTAAATTCCAAAGCAAACAAAAAAAAAAAAAAAAAAAAAACAAACATTAGAAATGACTGTCTACTTATCTCTCTCATTAATCTTCTATTAATGTGCCTACTCTCAAATCTCAGAAAAATATTTTCATAATTACCAAAATTAACAAAATAATTAGATGATCTGTAGATTTTAAAAAATGACTGATACCATCAATCATACTGCAATTCCCCCTATGAGCACTACTGTACATACTGGGGGTGTGAAACATTAGCCACTAATTGGAAGCCTCCTGTTCCTAATCATTACCTTACCTTAAAGTGGGCCCCTACAGGGTGCAAACTCCCTACAGTTAACTGGCTCGGCCAAGAAAGTGAGGGATCCTGCACACATCTTAATCTTACAGTGCAGCTCCCCACTGATCCCTCCTGGTTACTCGGTCAAACTTGGGGCTTCAGAATCTATGAGAAAGGAGCCGACCGAGGATCACTTATTCTTATAAAAAAGGAGGCTGTAAGCCAACCATGCCAAAATACTGCTTTAAAAACACCCTCTGGCATAGGTCCCAACCAAGTCATTAACCCCCTTTTTCCACAGCTCTCCAGCCGCACCTCAGCTGCAAACAACGCATCGCCAACCCCACCACCCCAACCTTTTCTGCCCCCCTCTCGTTACTCCTCTCCCCTCCTCGGCCTTATCCAAGCGGCCTTCACCTCAGTGAATTCCTCCAACCCCAATCTTACCTCCTCCTGTTGGCTTTGCCTCTCTACCTCCTCCTCCCTGTATGAGCCAGTTGCCTCCAACCTCTCCTTTTCAGAAAACACAGAGGACAGCCCCTCGAAATGTATTTGGAATACCTCTGCCGTCCCCCTAACCTTTCATTCAGTCTCCTTTACAGGAAAGTGCATCCGCCCTCGCTCCAGTAACTCTCCCAGCCTCACTGCCTGTGCCAGCTACTCATCTCCCAGCAGCTCTGCCAAATTTCTCATTCCTCATAACTCCTCCCAATGGCTCTGCTCCTCTACAGGACTTACCCCCTGCCTTAACGTGCAGACCCTCAATACAACTCATGAAACTTGCCTCCTAATTGTCCTTATCCCTAGGGTCCTATACCACAGCGAGGAAGACTTCTTCCTCCGCCTGGAAAGAACTGCAGTTCCTGCCACTCAGCAAAAGCGAGAGCCCATCACCGTCCTCACGATTGCCTCCCTCCTAGGTCTTGCAGGCGCTGGCACTGGAATCGCTGCATTAGCCAGTCAAGGCTCCGCCCTAACTCACCTCCGGGCGGCTGTTGACGAGGACATTCGTCACCTACAAAACGCTATTTCCCATCTTAAAAATTCTGTCAATTCCCTCTCTGAGGTAGTGCTCCAAAACCGCCGAGGTCTCGACCTTCTCCTCCTCAAAGAAGGAGGCCTCTGCGCCGCCCTAGGAGAAGAGTGCTGTGTATATGCCAATTCCACAGGTCTCGCCGAGGACAGCCTAAAAAAGGTCCGAGAGGGACTGGAACAACGTAGAAGAGACCGTGAAGCCACCAGCTATTGGTCCCACATCTTTACCCCCCTCCTCCCATACCTCCTCCCTCTCCTCGGCCCCCTACTAATGATTATTCTAGCTCTCACCCTAGGGCCCTGCATTATCCGCAAAATTGTTCAGCTTGCTAAGAACCAAGCCAATGCTGTCTTTTCATCATTTGTGCAAGTCCAGTATCAAC
This sequence comes from Choloepus didactylus, assembly GCF_015220235.1. Lineage (NCBI taxonomy): Eukaryota > Metazoa > Chordata > Mammalia > Pilosa > Megalonychidae > Choloepus > Choloepus didactylus. Next base: position 14,457,199 of record NC_051335.1, read on the forward strand.
AACTTACCTCCACTAAAGAAGCTGACCCTCCGCAGCGTCGCCACCCTCGCCCATCCCGCAAGCAGCGAGGCCCCTCTCGAACGCCCGGGCGCCACACCAACGTCAAGCTCCAGCCTCTCTAACTACCATCTACCCCTATCCCTTCCCCCACCTCCCCTTTCCCTCATCCCTTGGCGGATCTCTCCGGTAAGCTTCTTCCTCTAATTAGAAAAGAAGGGGGAAATGCGGGACACTGTTATCGAGTTCTGACTTGGCGGGCCTGGGCCAGGGGAACTGATCAGCCCCTAGGAAAGGTAGTGGGGCACGGGTGGTTGCGCCCTCCACGGCCCCCCGGGCCTGAGAAAGTGGAGCCGAATGCAGGCCCCATTTCCTCACCCCAAAGTAAAAACCATTGGGGAGGGCTTGCCGGAGAAAACCGCCCCCTTTACCTTGCCCACCCACTCCCCATTACCGGAGCAACTCCCGCCCCCTTTTCAATCAACCTCCGCGCCCTCTCAGAACCAATCCAAGCCTTTAACCCTTACAGCTACCCCGCCCTCTAAATGCCCGATATAAACTTGTACTCTCCCCTAATAAAGCTCTCTCTCTTGGTTTTCATCACCCTAAAAGAAACGTGTCCCGCCTGTTCCTTTCTCGCCGCCCTCCATACTTGCACGCCTCCCGCCGGGGACCTGGCCAAGTCCCCCGCCTCGCCCTCGCCTCCGGGAAAGAGCCCCCACCGCCGGTACCCTCGGAGCAATCCTGAGAGCCTAGGATTTAGCAACCGGCCGCCACCCTCCCCCAGACGAATCAACTGCGACCGCACTCCTAACTCTGCTCTGTCCTGGCTTCTAGAAACCCTTCTAGGCCCCTACATGCAACTTTGGCTTAGCCATGATTGCCACCTCTTCCTCTTAGCCATGGCTGCCATCTGGCCATCCCTGCCCTCTGGTCTTCAAACCTTCTTATAGCACACACCCACAAAGTTAGTAATAAATTATTGAATTTAAGAAGTAGGCCTAAAATGGAATCACTCCCCTACCCATTCTCAACTCCAAAAGAACACACAAAGGAAGAAAGCAGAAGGCTTTAGAATTCCTTCGGAAATGACAGGTAACTGGTTTAAAGACCTCTACTGGAGACCTCCTTGGTTTCTGCCTCTCATTACATTATCTCCCAGGCCATCCACCTGTTTCACTCCCAACCTAAATGATACGATGGACATTTTAGATTTAGGGTTCTAAGACTAGTTTCTCAAATCAAATGACTTCAACAAATGATTTCTAATATCCCTCTGATAGTATTGTAGTCACAGATCTGTGTAAATCATCCTGCCCTTTGAGGTCTACTTCAGATCAATTCAGACTCTTCTTTTTGCAATTTTTGGAAAATGCAAAGCTTTCACCATTATTTTGTGAATTTTCAGAGTCTTCTTAGGAGCTCTTCCATGTTGGAGATGCTGCCAGTTTTGGGAACACAACTTGCTACAGAGACTGCCCGCAGTTCTGCTTTAACTGACCCAGATGTGGGGCTCTATCCATTTCCTAGAATTCCAATCCCTCCCATCACTACTTACTGTGTTTGTGTTTGCAGCTGATTTTACTGAAGATTTGGGGAGATGATGGGATTTACATCACAAAATGCAAACAATTTAAATTCAAATGTTAGATATTCGTGCTTAGACCAGTCCTTTAGGCCACCAGGGACTTTCTCTGAATGAGCCACTTCTCATAGCATCTCTGCCTCTTGTGAATGGGCTCCTGTTTCCCCTTCTTCTTTATCTTACTCCTCCCCATTGCCCACTCCCAAGTTAATCCTACTCTACTAACGAAGAAATTTAGTTCTCTCTGGCCTCTGCTTCCATCTCATCTCAGGGACCACATGTGACTATAGAAAATCCTTAAGATGCTTAGTCAACTGACTGACTGAGATTTTCTTTAATAAGATTTGCTCTCCATAGAAAGCAGATAGTATTTTAAATAGCAAGTTGGTTTTCTGCTGCTACACAATTTTAAAGCAGAGAAATATTAATTATTTAGTCTACAGATGAAGAAATGGAGTTCTAGGGGCTTAGGAAGCCTGTCACCAGCTAGTTAATAGCAAACCTGGTAAAAGTATCCTGGTTATCTTTTTCCCAGTCTTCTTCCCAACTGTATAATTTCCAGCTACTGGCTATTTTAAGAATCCAAACTCACATCCTTTTGCTTAGCATGAGGAATCACAAAGCTTTCTGGTAATTAAATGTATGGCCATTATAGACAGTATTGCAAAATAAAGACATGTTCCACATAAGATTGAATATAATTTATTAAAAATTAACAGGTTTCTTTTACAGTCTGCTGTTGTCAGGCTGGTGGTAAGTGAAGACTAAATTCTATTTTGGAGATTAAAATACACTCTCTAGTGTTTTGATATAAATAATCTATTTTCTGCTGTGTTTTTGTTTCTTATTTCTCAGTTTATTTTCTGTCTTATCTTTCTTTCTTCCTCTGAGGAATGCCATATTGTACCCTCTGGATCCCAGGCACGAAGGAAATTCTGATTTCTGTTTCCTCTGTATCCTCCCAAAATGTACAGCCACAGAAAAGGATAAAATCTCCACAGTGGTCTGAATAGGCTTCCAGCATTTCTTTCTCAAAGCATTATGTTCAGAGATGTAGTAGGGATGTGTTAGGGATGCATTCTTGGCCGTCCTCAGATAAATGCCCAAGGAAGTAGGTGGTTCCCGACCTGCCATGGGCTAGTGGGAGCTGAGTCACTCACTTGAGAGACAGTGGAAGAAAGTGGAAGGCACAAGTTGGTAGACATATGTAGGATTCCTTTATCCCTACATATTCCTCATGAGTTTATATGAAACAATCTTCATCCCACTGGGTGAGGAACGCTGATATAACCATTGCAAATAAAAGCACAACTCTAGATTTGATCACATTTTGAGTGTCTCCTGGCTGTGATTATTATTGATAGTTTATGTTAATTCTTCAGTTTCAAATGTTGTTGTTCAAATGGGTGTTTAGCAAAGCCTGGGTTGCTTAATTGCAAAACTCCTAAACATGTCATTTTAACATCATCCTAAAGTACTGATGTGCTGTCAGATTCTAATGGCTATTTAATGACTATTTCTAATATTTTATTCATGCTTAGGAAAAATTCCAGCTGACTTTGTGGGCTACACAAAGGGTGATTTGTGTAGGTTTCTTTCCTGTCAATGAAAACAAATACCTGTTTCATGATGGCATGAAATTGGTTAAGGTTGAAATTGGTTAAGGATTCTGTAAAAGTTCTTTAGGAATGAAAATCAGTGTGATGCTTGTAATTCTCGTTTCCTCAGATTATATGTCTTTTTCAGAGAAAGCAACATTAAAAAATTTAAGGTCTTCTTTGCACAGTAAAGTGATTTGACGGTCGAGGATTTTTTTAAAAAGGAAATTGCTGGCTGATGCTTTTCAGGCATTGTAGGGAATTTTAGCTTTATCATACTCATTGACTTTAATTGACATATTCCAGGTCTGAAAATTCATGAATTAATTGAGTGGGGATGGTTCTGGAGTAGCTTTACTATACCAGTTTATTTTAAACAGCAGGCCGATTATATTCCCTTTAACCCACCACAAAGCCCTGAAATAATATTTGCTGCTTTGTGAGTATAGGAGATAAATACCCTTTATCTTTCATTCTTGTGGAACCCATTTTAGCTGCACTAATGTGCATTGAAGGACTTTCTAATGCTATGGGGAATGTCAGCAAGAATGAAATTAATTGGGTGGTCATCCCTGAAGTTACATATTCAGGGGTTGGTTCTCAGAATTCTCACTTCATCAGCCTCCTTAAAAATAGAGGATTTACTTCACTGCTTGGTTTGAGTCAAAAGTAATTTCTTTCCCTCAGGATCCCCTTTCTTTGACAGAAATGATTTTAAACCAGCTTCCCTATTAAGTCACTCTCATTCTACTGTGACCAAACATGTCTGGATTCTCTTTTTATATCTTTTGAAAAATATGTAAAAATACATCAAATGTCTATACGAATTATGGTCTGGCCCAGAATTTTTGTTTGCAAAAGCATTATCTATAACATGGAACTGGAATTACTTAATCTGCAGGAGATTAGTAATAAAGCAACAAATATCTTATGGTTTTTCCAGTCCACATTCCCTGGGCTATCTTTATGAGTTGATAATTTGATTATAAAACTTTGGCCTGATGTATACCTATTTTACACGGTCCAAACAAGTCGGGATAACAATGTATTTTCCTTCAGATTTTTGTATTTTGGTATTATGCTCTCTTTGTGTACCCTATTGTCCAGTATAATTTCCTCCCTCTATCTTTTGGGATTTTGAATTTTTATGAGAATTCTCCCAACCCTACCCATTAAATCCTTCCCCAGACACAGACTACAGGAGCACCTGAAGACCTAGCAGAATTTACAGCACTTGAATGACACTCTTTGTGTGTTTAAGTAGACATTTATATATGTAGCAACAAATGCATTTTAATAGATTTAACAATCTTCTACTGAGCACATATCATTTGGACAACAATCTTAGCCCATAAAGAACTTAAAACCTTGTTGGGAGGTGAGATGCGCAAGCGTAAATGCTTTCAGGGCCCAGTCAACAAATGTGTGATTTAGGTGTAGTACAATAGGGAGAGTTGGAGACTGCAGAGAACTAGTGATTGCACACTCCACTTAAAGGGATTCCAATATAGTTTTTTTTTTTCTTAATCCTTTTGCTGGGCAAACAAAACATCTTTTGTTTAGAGAAAATTTAGCCTATTGAATAGGACTTCATTTGTGGACAGCCTGCTGTTCTGTGTTCCAGTTATCTATTGCTGTATAACAAACCATCCCCAAAATGTAGTGGGTTAAAACAACAATATTTATTTTGTCTCTCATGGTTCTGAGGCAGTTCTTGCTTATGTTCTTTCATGTAGTTGCAGTCAGAGAGTGGCTGAGGCTGGTTGTCTCTCTCACACATCTCCTGTTGGCTGTTGGTGACATTAGTTGCTGACACTCTATAGATGCCAGCTGTTGGCAGGAACCCCCTCCATGTGGCCACTCCACATTACTGGGCTTCTTTATAGTATGTTGAAATTTCTAAGAGCCAGTTTCCTGCACAAGAGAGCAAGCCAGGGGGAAGTCACATTGCCTTTTATTGCTTAGCCATGGAAGTCATGCAGTGTCATTTCCATTGCATTATGTTCTTTAGACATGAGTGGCTAAGGTTGGCCCCTAATCAGGGGAGAGGAATTTAGACTCCACCTCTTAATGGGAGGGGTGTAAAAAATTTGCAAACACATCTTCAAACCACCACAGGTAGGCTTACATTAGAGGATATTAAAATTTAAAGTTGAATAAAATATGAGAGATACCCAAAATATTTAACAGCCGGTTTGGCATAGGTACTGACCAACTAAGGAATCAGTAACTGATCAACAACTGGTAGGATCTACTGGTGCAGCCACTTAATATTAGCTCTGGGTATAATCAAGACTCCAAACTTGTCCCAGGGTCAACAAAGAGCCCTAGGAAGTCAGGGGTAGTAAGGTCATGTGTCTGAAATAAGATATTTAGGTCATTCTTACTGAAGCTTCTGAGGCCCCATCATGGTCTAATTTCAGGGATTCGTGGTTTGATTTCTTCGTTTTGTCCACCTTTATCCATCAGTATTAGGAACATTTTCCCTGCATGACTCTTTTTTTGAAAACACAGTTTTTATTGTGAAATTTAACATATACACGTAACAGTGATAACTTTCAAAGTAGATTTAACACGTAGTTAGAAAGCAAATTTCAAAGAATGTTATGGGTTACAGTTCCACCATTTATTTCCTTCTAGCTATTCTAATACCCTAGCAACTAAAAAATATTTATATAAAGATTCAGTATTCATAATCCTTGGTTAAATCCTATCTTGTCTGTTGCTACCCCTTCCTCTCGTTTAATCACTTTCTCGATCTTCAGGGGTGTCTAGGCAGTGACCACCCTAACTTGTCCATAATAAAAAGGAGTGTTGATATTATGGATAAGGGGGCTGCATCTGGTTGATGTTCTTGAAGAAGCTGTTACCTCTAGGTTTTAGGACTTGTCTGGCATAGGAACACTCTGGTGGATTTAAGTTTCTGAAAAGTAAATGTATTAAGTGAAACTTTTTTAGAATCTCAGATAGAGACCTAGATATTTCAGAACTACTGTTGGTTAGGGCTTGGCATACTGTGGCCATTTGGGATATCTAGCTGGAGCTTACATAAGAGTAACCACCGGGATAGCCTCTCAACTCTATTTGAAATCTCTTAGCCACTGTAACCTTATTTTGTTACTTTTCTTTCCTCTCTTTTGGTCAAGAAGGCATTTTCAATCCCTCGATGCCAGGGCCAGGTTCATTCCTGGGAGTCATGTCCCACATCACCAGGAGACTCACTCCCCTGGGAATCATGTCCCATGTAATGAATTTATTTGCTGAGTTGAACTTAGAGAGAGAAAGGCCACATCTGAGCAACAAAAGAGGTTCTCTGGCGGTACCTCTTAGGCACAATAATAGGAAGGCTTAGCCTCCCATTTACAGCCCTAAATTTCACAAGAGCAAGCCTTAAGATCGAGGGCTTGAGTTGTTAAGTACAGGATTCCTAATTCCGTATAGCATATATTCTGTCCAACATAAACAATGAGTGTCTCACATTATCGTCACTTAGTTGTACATTATCATCACTCTCAATTTTAAACAGTTATCCTAACACAAAACATCCCAGAGCTCTTATCAGCTGCTAAGTATTCATCCCTAGTATTAGTGTAGTGTTGGTAAGGTATTCCTATTAAATATAGCCTATAATATGTAATGGATAGTTCTTCTGTATTCCACTCTGTTGTTAACTCTTTGTACCAGTGTCATACATTAGAAATATATCATGCAAATGCTTATTTATATTTGTAGTGCTAATCTGTGGGTTCATGCCTTTAAACAACCACTTTTGATCGTGTTCACCTTCAGTGTGGCACTGACACTCATGATCCCATTAACAAACCATCATCATCCCTGTGCATTCCCATACCTTAAGTTCATCCTAATTATCATGTCTGGACATACTAGGGTATCATTCCCCCTTCACTAGTTTCTGTCTTTCTTTTGGTCCCCTATATTCTACATTATAAGATACTAATTTTGCATTTTTCAGGGAGTTCATATTAGTGGTAACATACAATATCTCTCCTTTTCTGTCTGGCTTATTACACTCAAGGTTTATCCATGTTGTCATGTTTCAGGACCTCTTTCCTTCTTACTGCTGCATAGTATTTCCATTGTGTGTATATACCACGTTTTGTTTATCCACTCATCTGTTGAGGACACTTGGATTGTTTCCATTTCTTGGCAGTTGTGAACAATGCTGCTATGGTCATCAGTGTGCCAATGTGTGTTCATGTCACTGCTTTCAGATCTTTTGGGTATATACTGAGAAGTGAAATTGCCAGATCATAGGGTAACTCAATATCTAGTTTCTGAGGAACTGCCAAACTGTCTTCCACAGTGTCTGTACCATTATACATTCCCACCAGCAATCAATAAGAGTTCCAATTTCTCCACATCCTTTCCAGCATTTGTAGTTTCCTGTTTGTTTAATGGCAGCCATTCTTCTTGGTGTGAGACGATATCTCATTGTGGTTTTGATTTGCATCTCCCTAGTAGCTAGTGAAGATGAACATTTTTCATTTGGTTTTCAGCCATTTGTATTTCCTCTTCAGAGAAATATCTTTTCATATCTTTTGCCCATTTTATAATTGGGCTGTTTGTACTATTGTTGTTGAGTTGTATAATTTCTTTATGTATGCAAGATATCAGTCTCTTATCAGATATATGGTTTCCAAATATTTTATCCTGTTGCATTGGCTACCTCTTCACCTTTTTGACAATTCTTTGAGGTACAAGTACAGAAGCTTTTGATTTTGGGGAGTTCCCATTTATCTATTTTTTCTTTTGTTGCTTGTGCTTTGGGTGTAAGGGCTAAGAAGCAACCTCCTAATACTAGGTCTTGAAGATGTATCCATACATTATCTTCTAGGTGTTTTATGGTACTGTCTCTTATATTGAGGTCCTCAATCCACTTTGAGTTAATTTTTGTGGAAGATGTGAGGTAGGGGTCTTCTTTTATTCTTTTGGATATGGAAATCCAATTCTCCCAGCTCCATTTGTTGAAGAGACTGTTCTGTCTCAGTTCATTGGATTTAGGGGTCTTATCAAAAATCAATTAACCATAGATCTGGGGGACTATTTTTGAACTTGCAATTTGATTTCATTGATCAATATGTCTATCTTTATGCCAGTACCATGATATTTTGACTACTGTGACTTTATAGTAGGCTTTAAAATCAGGAAGTGTAAATCCTCCCACTTCTTTCTTCTTTTTTAGAATGTTTTTAGCAATTCGAGGCCCCTTTCCCTTCTAAATAAATTTGATAACTAGCTTTTCTAAGTCTGCAAAGTAGGTTGTTGGAATTTTGATTGGAATTGCATTTAATCTGTGGATCAGTTTGGGTGGAATTGACATGTTAATGACGTTTAACCTTCCTATTCATGAACACAGACTAACTCTCCACCTCTTTGAGTCCCCTTTGATTTCTTTTAGTAAACTTATGTAGTATTCTGTGTGGAGGTCTTTTACATCCTTGGTTAAGTTTATTCCTAGGTACTTGATTTTTTTTAGTTGCTATTGTGAATGGAATTTTTTTCTTCAGTGTCTCTTCAGTTAGGTCCTTTCTGGTGCATAGAAACATTACTGACTTTTGCACATTAATCTAGTATCCTGCCACCTTGCTGAATTTGTTTATTAGCTCAAGTAGCTGTGTCATTGATTTCTCAGGATTTTCCAAAAATATGATCATATCATCTTCAAATAATGGCAGTTTTACTTCTTCCTTTCCAATTTGGATGCCTTCTATTTCTTTGTCTTGCTGGATTGCTCTGTCTAGAACTTCTAGCACAATGCTGAATACTAGTGGTAACAGCAAGCATCCTTGTCTCATTCCTGATCTTAGGGGGAAGGCTATCAGTCTCTCATGGTTGAGTACTATGTTGGCTGTGCTGGTTTGAATCTATTATGTCCCCCCAAAAGCCATGTTCTTTAATGCAGTCTTCTGGGGGAAAACTTACTAGTCTGTTGATTAGGATGGTACCCTTTGATTAGGTTGTTTCCATGGAGATGTGACCCACCCAACTGTAGGTGAGATCTTTGATTAAATTATTTCCATGGAGGTGTGGCCCCTGCCCATTCAGGGTCGGTATTAATTAGATAACTGGAGTCCTTTAAGGGAGCTCACAGAGAGGAACAGCTCAGAGAAGCTGAGAGAGACAGTTTGGAGAGAAGCTAAGAGCCAACACAGACACAGATGATTGGAGGCGCTGGGAGATGCAGACAGAAGGACGTTTGGAGATGCTAAGTTAACAGATGAAGCCCAGAGTTTGCCCCAGAGAAACTAAGAGAGGACCCATAGACACTTAGAGAGAAACACCTGGGAGAACAAGCACAGATGCACAGGAGCTGAGATTGAGAAGCTAAGGGAAACAGAAGCCCAGAGACATTTTGGAGAAAGCCATTTTGCAACCAGAACCCAAGAGCAAAGGACCAGCAGATGCCAGCCATATGCCTTCCCAGCTGACAGAGGTGTTCCAGATGCTATTGGCCTCTCTTCAGTACATGCATCCTCTTGTTGATGCATTAGTTTGGACACTTTTATGGCCTTAGAACTGTAAATTTGTAACCTAATATATCCCCTTTATAAAAGTCAATCTGTTTCTGGTATTTTGCATACTGGCAGCTTTAGCAAACTGAAACCCTGGTTGCGGGTTTTTCATGTATGCCATTTATCATATTGAGAAAGTTTCATTCACTTCCTACCTTTTGAAGTGATTTTATCAAAAAATGATGCTGAATTTTGTCACATTTTTTCTGCATGTATTGAGATGATTGTTTGATTTTCCCCGTTTGATTTTTTAATGTGTTGTATTACACTGATTGATTTTCTTATGTTGATCCACCTTTGCATGCCTGGAATGAACCCCACTTGGTCGTGGTGTATGACTCTTTTAATGTGTCTTTGGATTTGATTTGCAAGTATTTTGTTGAGAATTTTTGCATCTCTGTTCATTAGGGAGGTTGGCCTATAGTTTTCCTTTCTTGTAGCATCTTTATCTGGCTTTGGTATTAGAGTGATATTAGCTTCATAAAATGAGTTAGGTAGTGTTCCTTTTTCTTCAATTTTTTGAAAGAGTTTGAGCAGGAATGGTGTCAGTTTTTTGGAAAGTTTGGTAAAATTCCCCTGTGAAGCCATCTGGCCCTGGGCTTTTATTTGCAGGAAGCTTTTTGATGACTGATTGAATCTCTTTACTTGTGATTCTGTTTCTTCTAGGGTCAGTCTATGCTGTTCATGTGTTTCCAGGAAACTAGCCATTTATTCTAAATTGTCTAGTTTGTTGGCTTACAGTTGTTCATAGTATCCTCTTAAGATTTTTAAAATTTCTTTGGGATCCACAGTAATGTCTCCTCTCTCATTTATGATTTTGTTTATTTGGGTCTTCTCTCTTTTTGTGTTTGTCAGTCTAGCTAAGGGTTTGTGAATCTTGTTGAACTTCTCAAAGAACCAATTTTTGGTTTTATTTATTCTCTCTATTGTTTTTTGTTGTTGTTGTTCTCTATATCATTTATTTCTGCTTTAATCCTTGCTATTTCTTTTCTTCTACTTGCTTTAGGGGTAGTTTGCTGATCATTCTCTAGCTTCTTCAGTTGCTCAGTTCTTTGATTTTTAGCTCTTTCTTCCTTTTTAATATATGCATTTAGAGCTATAAATTTCCCCCTCACACCACCTTGACTGCATCCCATAGTTTTGATATGCTTTGTTCTCATTTTCATTATTCTCTAGATACTTAGCAATTTCTCTTGTAATTTCTTCTTTGATCCACTGAATGTTTAGGAGTGTGTTGTTTAACCTTCACATATTTGTGAATGTTCTGGTTCTTGGATGGTTATTGACTTCTAGTTGCATTCCTTTATGGTCTCAGAATGTACTTTGAATAATTTCAGTCTTTTTAAATTTACTGAGGCTTATTTTATGCCCCAGCATATGATCTGTCCTGGAGAACATTCCATGAGTGCTAGAGAAGAATGTATGTCCTGGTACTTGGGATGTAAAACTTTCTCTATATATAGTCTGTTAAGTCTAATTCATTGATCACATTGTTTTGGTTCTCAGTTTCCTCATTGGTCTTATGTCAGGTTGTTTTATCTATAGAAAAGTATGGTGTATTGTAGTCTCCCACTGTTATTGTAGAAACGTCTATTGCTTCCTTCAGTTTTGCCAATGTTTGTGTCTTGTAATTTGGAGCACCTTGATTGGGTGCATAGACATTTATGATTGTTTTTTCTTCTTGGTGAATTGTCCCTTTTGTTAATATATAGTGTCCTTATTTGTCTCTCATGACATCTTTTCATTTAAGGTCTATTTTCTCTGTTATTAGTATTGCTACCCCTGCTTTCCTTAGGCTGTAGCTTACGTGTAATATATTTTCTATCCTTCCGCTTTCAGTCTCTTTGTGTCGCTGGGTTTAAGATGAGTCTCTTGTAAACAGCATATTGATGGTTCATACTTTTTAATCAATTCTGCCAATCTATGATTTTAATTGGGGAGTTTAATCCATTCACATTCAATGTTATTACTGTGAAGGCAGTTCTTGAATCAACCATCTTATCCTTTGGTTTTTATTTGTCAGATCTGTTTTCCCCCCTCTCTTTTATTTCCCCTTTAAGTTTCCCTTACTAATACTCTTCAGTTCTGTGCCCTTCTCCAGACCTCTGTCTCCTTTCTTTTTTTCTCAGCTGGTATAATTTCCTTTAATATTTCTTGCAGTGCAGGTCTGTTGTTAACAAATTATCTCAGCATTTGTTTGTTTGTGAAAATTTTAAACTCCCCCTCAATTTTAAAGGAGAGCTTTGCTGGATAAAGAATTCTTGGCTGGCAATTTTTCTCTTTTGGAATCTTAAATATGTCATACCACTGCCTTCTCACTTCTATGGTTCCCACTGAGTAGTCAGTACTTAGTCTGTTGATTTCTCTTGTATGTGGTGAATCACTTCTCTCACCACCTTCAGGAGTTTCTCCTCAGCATTTGACAAACTGATCAGTATATGTCTCAAAGTGTGTTTATTTGGATTTATTCTATTTGGAGTTCATTGGACATCTTTGATTTGCATATTTATGTGCTTTAGAAGGATTGGGAATTTTTCCCCAACTGCATCTTCAAATACTCTTCCAAATTCTTTAGTCTTCTCTTCTCCCTCTAGGACACCAGTGATTCTTATATTTGTGCTCTTCATGTTGTCCATCTTTTCACTGAGATGCATTTCAAAGTTTTCGATTTTTTCATCATTTGTTATTTTGTTCATTCACATTCCATTGCATTGTCCTCTAGTTAACTTATTCTTTTTTTTGCCTCTTCAAATCTGCTGTTGTGTGTCACTAGTATATTTTTAATTTGATCAACAGTATCTTTTATTTCCATAAAATCCACTGTTTTTTAATTTCCTTTTTGAAATTCTCCCTTTTGCTCTTCTAGAGTCTTCTTGATGTTCTTTATGTCCTTAGCCAACTCGTTGTTCTGGAGTTATGTTTGTACTTCTTTGATTAATTGCTCCAAGTTCTGTGTCTCCTCTGGCTTTTTAATTTGGTCATTTGGGTTATCCATATCTTCCTGTTTCTTCATGTGCTTTTTGCTTTTCTTTTGTTGGCCTTGTGGCATTTGCTTATCTTGATAAGGTTATTTTGGGATATGCAGGATTAGTTGAGCATTTATCTATAATTTGGTAGAGCTACAGCTTGGTGGAGCTCACTTTCCTTGTTCTACCAGTAGATGGCCCTCTTGAACCATTTTTTACTCTCAGGCCAGCTCTCCCCAAACTTTGCCTGTGCACTAGGCAGGGTCCAACCTGGGTGAAAATCTAATCAGTGCACCAGTTCTCTGTGTGTACTTGGGACTGCCAGCCCTGTGGGAGGGGGGCAGGCCCTGCACAGTTTGGCAGGGAGTCCACTCCGGGGCACAGTGGTCCTGGCAGTTCCTGGGACTGCGAGTAGACCACTCTGGGGCTGTGGGGCTGCACATTTCACCCCCTAGCTCAAGTGCACTTCTGTCCCTGTCTGCTGTGTGCCCACGATTCCCTGGGGTTGAGGAGGGGCTTCTGTGCTTCTCTGCAGCACCCTTGCCTCTCAGCTATGCTCACCACAGGCTTCCAAGGAGGAAGAGTGAAAGTGGTCACCCCAAGTCTGCTGAATACTGAGTTCTCTCACAGGAGCTCTTGGTCATGGGGCTTTGAAAGGATATCTCCCCAGCCAACTGCTGAGATGGGTGCATGGGGTATGGAAAATTGATCTCTCCCATGCTCGTGGGCTGGTTCCAGCCACCAGTGCCCAGCCCAGGAGCTCTTGGCTGTGGGGCTGTGACAGGTTATCACCCCTGCCAACTGCTGAGAAGGGTGTACAGGGCATGGAAAGCTACTCCCTCCCACGCTCATCAGCTGGCTCCAGCTGCCCATCCCTGGTGGCAGTCCAGGCTGAACACACTCACCTTGTCCTTTCAAATGCAGTCTTTCTGCCTTTACAGCCAAGTCCTCACTATGTGGTGTAGAAGTCCCTGCCTGGCTAGTGGCATCCTGGAACTGCTGTTCTTCAGCGCTTTCTGCCCTTTATCTAGTTTTTTTTCATAGAGGATAATTTTGCCCTGCCTTTTCTAATCTCTCATCTTCCTGAATGCACCTTCATGACTCTTATCCAAATGTTCTGAAAGTTTATTTTTTACCAAAGACAGGGTATTTAGGAGAGGAGTTAAGAGGGGAAGAGGAGGGACAAGCTCTAGGAATAAACAAAATTTTTGTACATATTAGGATTCAGTCCAATGCTGTTTAGAAGCTAAGCTGAGTGGCACCTGCATTCTCCCCTATTGACACAGATAACAGCACAATGCTGGATTCTTTGGCTAGGGTATTAGTTTTCTATTGATGCTGTAACAAATTACTGCAAACTTAAGAGCTTGAAACAATGCAAATTTGTGATCTCAGAGTCCTGTAGGTTGGAAGTCTAGGTTGGCTTGATTGGTTTATCTGCTGTTTGTTTCACAAGGCTCAAATGAGGGTGTTGGCTGGCTGGGCTCTCATTGGAAAGAATCCTCCTAGAAATTCATTTAGGTTGTTGGTAGAATTCAATTCTTTGAGGTGGCAGGGCTGAGGGCTCCACTTCTTGCTGGCTTTTTGTTGAGGGTCACTCTTAGCTCCTAAAGGCCTCTCTCTGGTTCTTGCATGTGCCCCCTGCATCTCAACACCAGCAATGGTGTGTCAGATTCTTCTTGTGCCTGGAATCTCTTGGACTTCTCCTTCTTGCAGCATCTGTTCTGAGTTCCTCTTCTGTTGTTGCATCTCTCTGATTTCAGCCAGAGAAGGTTCTCTCTGCTTTTAAGGGTTCACATGATTAGATTGGACCCACCAGGATAATCCAGAATTATCTCCATGTTTTCAAGTCCTTAACCTTAATTACATGTGCAAATCCCTTTTCCCATGTAAGTTAACACATTCACAGGATCCAGGGATTAGGACATGGGCTTCCTTGGGGGGGTCATTTTTCTGCTGAACACCGGTAGTGACATTAGGTCGATCAAGGCGCTTTCTCCTCCACTTGGTACCTTAGGGCAGTAGGACAGCCTGCAGGTTTGTGTTAAATGTTAGGGCTTATTGAAATGCTAGTCCCAAATATGATGGAAAGGAATATCCATTTATGGGAATGAGTCTAGGCTTCAGTTTTGATGAGATTTCTTGATTTCCAATAATGTCTCCAGTACAGTATAATGCTTAAGGGAATTGACTTTGAAGTCAGGTAGGCCAGACCTTATGCAAGCATATAATGCTTCTAGGTCTTAGTGTTGTTATCTGTGAAATGGGCTAAGAATTCTTGTAATTGCTATGAGGAATAACCTATAAATGGAAAGTGCTTAGGACTTGGTCAGTGCTCAGCGAATATTAGCTAGTGATAACAATAATGATGATGATGATGATGATGATGATGATGATGATAGAATGACATATTCATAGAATTCTCTGTAGGCTAGGAGAAAGTATGGGTGGACCAACCAGAATCAGCAGTTGGGTTTCCTACCAGTTTCTTATTAGTCTGACGTAAATTAGTCTGTTAGTCTGACGTGATTATTCTATTAGTCAGACATAAATTAATAAAGTGATTATTCTGAAAAGGGATTTATGCAAGTTTTTTGAGAGTATAACTTAGCTATTTATTTTAATATGATGTGAATTACACTAGTATTTACTATGTGGACTATTCTGTTGAGTGATAGAAAATTGTTTAGATTGTCCATTTTAAAAGAAAATGTTTTATTATGTACCATTTGGCACATGCAAAAGAATACATGGAACCTGCTGACACATAAAGTTACAAAGTATATTAAAAACATATGATAAAATAAATATATGCCTGTGGACCCACCATCCAACCAAGAAACGGCGAAGTACCAATATCATTGCATCTACCTGTGGCCCTCCCCAGCCCTTGCCAGAGAGGTAACCACTATTCTGATTTTCATGTTTATTGTGTTCTTGCTTTATTAAAAATAGTTAAACCATTTCTGTCTGCATCCTTAAACAATATATTGGTTATTATTTTTGCATTGTTTTTCAGCATAATACCACCAGACTTTTGTCATACTGCCTACAATCTTTGGCAACTGTGTTTTCTTCAATCAAAATGTTGTTTCTAAGATTCATTCATGTAGCATTAGTTGTCATTGTCATCATCATCATCATAGTATTTTTTCATTTTCACTGCTGTATGATATTCCAGTGTGTGGCTGTACACCCGGGTTCTCTCTCTGTTCTACTGTTAACAGACCTGTGTGTTTCTCCCCCCAGTATTTTGCCATTATGAACAGTGCTGCTATGCTATTTTTGTACATGTTCCCTGATACAAGTTTTGGGGTATATAGTTAGGTGTGAAATTTTTGGCTTGTGGAGTATGTAAATACCCAACTTGATCAGGTAACATCAAACATCTTCCAAAGTGGGTGTTCTAAGATGCAAAAGTATTTCCATCGTTTCTCATTGTCATTGGTATCTGGCATTGGTAGACTTGATTTTTACCAACCTAGTGTATGTAAAAGGTCAGCTCTTATACAAGAAAAAGTGATGTGATTGTTTCTTTGCCAGTGTTTTCATACTCACTTTCAAATGTCAGTGAATGCTTACTGCTCCTCTTGGGACTTAATTATGTCCAATAATAGTTCTGCCTCCAAGGGTCACCTCCATTCAGCCTTTTCCTTGCTTGAGAAGAGCTGATCCTGTGAGAGGTTTACTGAGGAAAAAGCCATTTCAGGGTAACCCAGTGGTTTCTTGAAAGCTCATGGACAGAGGGGTTTGGGAATGAACAGTTTGAAGCAGCATTTTAATTAAGAGATTCAAGCTGTTTCTATTTTCCTAATGACCAGTGCTTGCTCTCATTGTAAATTACATTCCCAGGCAAGATGACAAGGAATCCTTTGGGTGATTTTTTTTTTCTCTTTCCATTCTGATTTTCTGGACTGCAAATTAAGACAGGTGGAGTTTTTCCTTATACATTTCCCCACTGTATTTCCTGGGACTGTCCCCCCACCCCCAACTGCCTTCTTTTTACTTCACTGAAGAAGTGAAAAATTGAGGTGATTTTCTAAAATGAACATCTTTATTGATTAAGGGCTGATTCTGACAGCATGTGGCCATCTGTTTAATTGGGTTTCACATCTAAGATGTAACTATACTTAGTAACGTGATTTATGAGAATTTCATTCTAGTTCTCGTTATTTTCTGATTTATGCCACTTACATCTATTTCTGCATGCAGCAGAGACTTGAGTAGAAAATAGAAAACCCGTAGGTTTGTTTGTAAATCCATGCCTTTTTGCGTGAAACCCTATGATTTGTGGCCATCTTTCAATGTTAGATTTTTGCAGGATGGTTAAAGCTCTTTATTTTTCTACCCTTGTCAAGCTGGGTAGCCATGTCTTCAGACATAGAGTGTAGTGTGAAATAATAATGATTTAAATCTGCCATACAAGAAGTTATACTCGGGAGCTGTCACAGAATTTAATTATATTTGAATTAATAAGATGGTTAAAGAGGAAAACAGGAGCTGAGGTTATTGGTGCCTAAGCCAGCACTTCCCAAATTCTGCCATAGTGGCAAAACTGGTCTCCCTGCTTTTGTAAGGAAACCATGAGAACCTCGACAGGAGACCTTGAGTTTCACTGATTAGTTGTCTGGCCTTGGCCAAGGCGTTATCCTTCCTGAGCCGTACTGTCCCCATCTGCCACATGTTGAGGTTACCTAGCCCATAGGGCTTGGGGTGAGGATTTAACAAGATGAATTTGTAAAGTGCCCAGCATATTGCCAAGGTCAGGATTGTTAGGTCTAAAACTGGCATGCAATAGCCAGTGTGTTACAGGATACACAGAGCAGAATATGGAGGTTTGGAAGGCAAATATTTTGCAGTTTTGCTCTCAAAAAATTTTGTAAGAACAATATTATTGTGTATTAAAACAAACAGTACCATCAGTTTGGTAAAGGGTCTGGTGGTTTGGTGATATCTCCTGTCATTCAGGAATTCCCCTCCTGAGCATATACCCAAGATAATGCATCCTTATGCCTACCAAAGACATGTACAAGAATTATCATAGTACCTTTGTTCATGCTAGAAAACCCAGTGTCCATCAACAGAAGAGTAGGCAAATAAATTGTAGTATGTTCGTACAATCAAATATTTCACAGAAATGAAAAAGAATGAACCACTGCTCCCTCCCCACCACACAATGTATGAAAACACTGGCTTGGTGTTAAGTGAAAGAACCCAGACCCAAAAGAATATGTACTGTGTGGTACATTTATATAAAGTTCTGGAGCAGGCAAACAAATCCACGTGATAGAGCTTAAAATAATGGCCCCCTGTATTGGGGGTATTGACTGGGAGGGGTCAAAGGAAACATTTTGTATCTCCGTCTGGGAGCTGATTGAACAGCTGATACGTGTGTAAAAACTCGTGCTCTACCCTTAAGATTTGTGCGCTTTATTGTATATAAGTAATACCTCAACATAAACAGTAACACCTCTCTCCTCTTATAAATAAGTTTTGGCACAGCATGTAATACGCATAGGCAGTTTGGGCTTGTAACAGATTGCCTCAGGTCAAACCCTCAGAGGTGCAGACCAGGGGTCAGCAAATTTTTTTCTCTAAAGAGCCTGGTAGTAAATATTTTCAGTTTTGTAAACCAGATCATCTCTGTTGCAACTCCTGAACTCTGCCGTTGTAGCTGTGAGTGAGTGAGCTTGGCTGTGTTCCAATAAAACTTTATTTACAAAAACAGGTAGTAGGTGGGATTTGACTGTAGGTTGATGACCCTTAGTGTATGGCACTGTGAGAGGATGGGATCCAGGGAGCCGTTGAAGCATATTCTCACCCAGTTTCCATGATTCTTTGGATCTAATCAGGTGGTGGTAGCTAAGGGTGGAGTGAACAGCTCACATTTGGTTTTCATTTCTACTAACATGGACTGGTGTTTAGAACACAACTCATTTTGTGTATTTAGTATAGAATGTGTATCTGCAAAATGCTGTATCAAAATATAAGTTTTTATTTTCTTACATCTCAAATTATATTAGGGAATAATTTTAAGTAAATAAAACCTGGGCTGGAAAACAAGCATGGCCTAAGGACTAAAACCAATGATTTTAGCATCTTTGTTGTTATATACAAGGGATTTGGTTGCTCCAGTTTAATCACAGATATTCTGCTAAAGAAGATAAGCCTTTTTCCAAGGCTGGGCTTATGCTGGCATCAAACTATAGAATTAATCCTGAAATCAAACACAGATTTGTTTTGCTGTTAATGAAATAACTGCATTTCATACTGGGAGACTTTCTTATATTTTGTTGGCTCTTCCTGAAACCATAAAGTAAAAGCCAAGTTAGCAAATACTCCTCTGCAGGCTGTATTGAAATTTATTGAAATTAAATCCTTGAATCCATTGGACACCATTTGGGGATCTGGGGAAATAAGGCCAACGTCTAGAATGTGTGATTAGTCTTCCATAGTTTTGGAGTTGGAAGGAAACTAAACCAAACTTCTCATTATCTAGAAGGGATCTTGACACTCAGAGCAGTTCTTAGTAATTTTTTCCATTTATTCACTTAATATGTATAGAGCCCCTAATGATTCTCACCTCCTTGTATCATACATAACCCTGTGTGGTCCCCTCTCGCAGTGAATAAGTCTTACCTCTGTAACCGATAAGACACTGTGGAAATGACAGAGTGTGACTTCTGAGGCTAGGTCATAAAAAACATTGTAGCTTCCATCTTGCTCTCTTGAATTGATCACTCTGGGAGAAGCCATCCACTGTGTTGTAAGGCCACTCAGGCAGTTCATGGAGAGGTCCACATGTGAGGTAATGGAGGCTTCCTGCCCATAACCAGCACCAAGTAAGTGACCCATCTTAGAAGCTGCAGCCCTAGCCAACATCTTAACTGCAACTTCCTGAGAGATCTTGAGACAGTAATGTCTAGCCAAGTGGTTTTCTGAATTCCTAGCCCAAAGAAACTGTGAGATAGTAAACATTTATTGTCTCAAGCCACTAAGTTTGGGAATAATTTGCTATATAGCAAGAGATGATGACATGCAGGTACTGAGTTTGGTGCTGGGGTATAATAACATGGTATGGTGTAGCGGTTAATGGTGCAGACTCTGAAGTGTGGAAGTTTGGTTGTGAATCCTGGCTCGGCCACTAATGACTTACAAACTTGGGCAAGTTACTTAACATTTCTAAGCCTCAGTTTATGAGGATTAAATGAGATCATGTATTTGAAATGCTTGGAATAGAGCCCAACTCATAGTAGGTGCTCAATTAATCTTACCTACTAATAATAGTCCTTGCTTTTGAGGAGTTGGGGATTTATAAGACATCATGGTGAGTGCACAACAGAAAGGCATGCAGTGCATTCTGGGAGCCAAAGAGGAGGGATAGTTAGATCTGGGGGAGTCAAGGATGGCTTCACAGTTAAAGTGACATTTGAGTGGGCTTTGAAAGGAAAAAGAAGTTCTCTAGGCAAAGAGGAGAGGTTGGGACATTCAGGAAGGACTAGCTGGTGCCAAGGCAATAGACATGGCAGGGCATGTGCAGTAATGGATGGCCAGTGAGAAGGTTACAGATACTGGGATTGCATACGGTAGGGGTGAGAGAAGAGGGAATGATGGAGAACAAAATGTGGAAGAAGTAGATAAGGCCTTGCAAGTCACGTTGAGAAACAGGCCAGTGGGAGCTAGTATAGTTTTCTTTGGGAGGCAAGAAACTTAAGATTTGCTTCCTTAGTCTTAGTCTTAATGAATGTGGCTTGGACAAGGGAAAGAAAGACCTGTTAGGAGTATTGCAAATGGTTCAAGAGAAAGAGGAAGACAGCAAAACTTAGGCAGTGACATTGGTGAGGGGGAGTGGGGAGTGGATAAGTAAAACCCTTCAAGATTGTTCTCAGGTAACTGAGTAGTCATTTTTCAACTTTTCCACTGATGCTCTGAAGGACTCCTATAACATGGAAATTATAATTGCTCTGTTCATCTACTTTGCTGAGAATCATTAATGTGCCAAGTACTTTGACATGTATTATTGCTAATCTTTACAAGAGCTCTATGATCTTGGTACTCAGGGCCTATTTTACAGAAGAAACTGAAGCTCAGAGAGGCTAAGTAATGTTCCAAAGGCCATATGGCTAGTAAATTGCTGAGCTGGGAGTATAACCCAGGTTATCTGATTGCATGCTACACGCTGCTGTACACTGGTTACGAAATGTGAGAATTACATGAGATGATGCATGTGACTGCACCCTAAAAAGTTAAAAGCATGCTATAAATATGTTAGAGTAATTGTTCTTTTAGCATACTCTCACCTGTGATGCTCTTCCACTAGTGGGGGGATTGTTTCTGTTTTGATATGGCAACAAGATACAGGATATGGGGACAGCTGGGAGGTGAGTGTCAGAGATCCTGCTGATTGCATGTCCAAAAGGCCTTTGGCATCAAGCAGTCCATTTTCACTGCTTCCAAGAGTGCTGCTGTGTGCATGCCCTTTGGGTATGCCCGTGATTTCCTTGGGTCTCTGGATTAGGGTGGTATGGGGGGAGGGCGTTATTTGAGATATGCCTTAAACTACCCTAAAAAGAACATTGAGATGTACCCTCCAAAAAATGTTTTCCTAAGACAAATGACTGTGAAATTTAAAAAGTTGTATTAAGTAAGCTGAAGTGAAGTGATGAGCAAACCTAGAATACATTGAAAAATTTGACAGATGATGACTTCAGCAAGGTCAGGAGACACCTAAGACAACTATTTTAAAATACTCTTGTCCTAGTCTAGTTGAGGAATCTGGAGGTGCTAAGACAGCCCCTCAGTCTCTGAGGTTCTGACTAAAGAGGCAGCTAAGGTCTGTATTCTGGAAAGTGCCAGGGGAAGACAAAGATGCAATCTCATGGGATCTCATGGG
This sequence comes from Choloepus didactylus, assembly GCF_015220235.1. Lineage (NCBI taxonomy): Eukaryota > Metazoa > Chordata > Mammalia > Pilosa > Megalonychidae > Choloepus > Choloepus didactylus. The sequence continues at coordinate 14,478,771 of NC_051335.1, forward strand.
ATTCCCACTACTCTGGGAGTGGTGGAGGCATGGTCTGTGCCCACAGGGCATTCTTCTCATTGGTAAGTCCCAGGCCCAGTGCTTACAGGGACACAGCTCTCCACCTGCAGGGAATTTCTGAAAACGCACTGGGGGTGGGGTGCAGGACAAATGCTGTTTTCTCACATAGATGCCTGAGTCGGTTTGCTGTGGGACTGCTAGCAGACAGCACGGAAGGATGATCACAGTCACTCTGATTAAAGAGATGAGCTGTGAGTGGGGCAAGTCAAGGTTGGATGATCACTGGGAACTACCTGGAGGTGAGCCAGAATGAGGTGAGCATGGGGAACCTGGGAAATAGCCTTGGCAACAGAAAACAGGAAGTCAGGGAGCAATCTCCCTAATTGATCTTGATGGCCACAATCTCACTTGTCCTCACCTTAAAAAATCAGTTGTCTTTTGCTGTTATTTAGAAAGTCATTCATATTTATTGTAGAAAATCTAGGAAATTTTAGATAAGTTTAAAGAAGCAATATCATTTAAAGATGGTCTTGGTTATTGGTTAATTAATTTGTGTATCCCTCAAACTTCAGTTCATCTATACGTATTTTAAAATTTAAATTAAGTATGGACTCACCCTATAATACTGCTTTGTTCCACTGAGCATTGTAACATGAACATTTTTCTATTTATTATATAGTCTCCCAAGGCATTATGCATAGTATTCCACTAAATTAAAATACCTTAATTTCTTTAACTAATTTCCTACTTATAGACATTTAGATTGTTTCACTACTTTGACAAACTCTGTGATAAGTTTTGTGGCTGAGTCTGTGCAAATCTGAGACTATTTTCTTTAGGGTAAATGCCTAGAAGCTATTGGGAGGAATTGCTAAGTCCAATGATATTCCCAATTTAAGGGCTTCTGAATACTGTACATATTACCCCATTTCCTTTGAGAAAAGTGGCATCAATTTATATTTCCGTAACAGTAGATGAGATGGTTTACTTTTAATGAGCTATACATCCTAAAGATGCTGTTGGGCATTTGGTTTCAAATACTGCTTGGAGGAGATAAATAGCGACAGTCTGTTTTTTTGTCTAATTAATATGGGGGAAATGTGAATCACATTTTTGTTTTAGAGACCACTATTTCTCATGCAGGTATGGATCAATAAACCCGCACAAGCATTTATTGAGCACCTACTATGTTCCCAGACCTGGGCTGAACATCACTGCCGCTAGTATCAGTTTTGAATACCTAAGACAACAATTGTGTGTATGAAAGGACCTATTGGAATGTGAGATACTGAGCTTCACAGCAGGAGAAAATTAGTTTTTTCTCTGCTAGATGTTGTACTATAGCAGTGGGCCTCAAAGTGTGGTCCTTGTACCAGCAACATCATTAACATTACCTGGGAACTTGTGATAAATGGATATTATCTCGCCCTACCCCAGACCTGTTGAATCAGAAACTCTGGGGATAAAGCCAGGAAATCTGTGCTTCAATAAGATTTTAACTGTAAAACCTTTGCAATATGCCAAAGTTTGAGAACCACTGAGCTACAAAAATGCAGCAAATACAGAAAAGGTCAAACTTAGCTGGGTAAAGGGAATGTGACCAACTCATCATGCTTTGCCTGAGACTGTCCTGGTTTTAGCATTGACGATCCCATATCCTGGGAACCCCCTTGTGGTTGACCCGCCTAGTAAAGGAGAACAGTTCTCTGTTGCAGCCTAAAGGTAATTATGGAAAAAGAATAGAAAACCCAGAAGAGAGGGTTTCGAGATGGAGAGCAGATTTTAGAAGCTGCTTTCTGCTTATCAGTTCTAGGCTGATAGATGAGCAGGCAGGAGGTTACCTATAGGAAGCCAGCAGATGGCTAAGGCATCTTGCTGAATCCCTTGACATGAGTCACAGCTGTTAGAACTCAATACTTTCTGGAAAGGAGAGGGTTGGATTCACCAAACCTCTGAAAGATGCCAAAGTGAGAGAAAAAAAAGCCACTATTAATCTTAACAGTGGTGACAATGAAATTCCATTACAACAAAAAACATAACCAAAAGTGCTTTGTCATTGAAGCGATTTCCAGGTCCCAACTGATTGGCCCCCTAGATTCTGGAAGAATGGTATCGGGCTTATCTGATTATGGAAACTAATCCTGACTAAAGATGTAACACTCACTGTCTCTTAGATTGAGCGTTTATCCTGGGTTTTCTGGGGCATTGCAATTTAAAAAAAAACAGTCACAATTTACAGGCTATGTAAAATTTCAGTTTTGAAAATATAGTCACAAAATTAAAAAAAATATCTGATGAGTTCCATGCATGGGGTTGAGGAGAAGTGAAGAGAAGAGAATGAGACAGGAGGGCTGATTTATAGATATGTTAAACATTAGCAATTCCTTATTTTTTCTAAACCTTTGGTTCTGAATCCTGTTTGTATCTTAGAATTACTTGGGGGAGATTTTTTAAAAATACTGATGCTCAGAGCTCCATCCCAGAGATTGCGACATAATAGATTTGGGGCAGGAACTCAGTATAAGTACTTTTTAAATAAAGCTCCTCAGGGGATTCTAATGTGTAGCTAGGTTTGAGAATCCTTTTTCTTTCCTAAGGCATTGGATCTCCAACTTTAGCGTGCTCCAGAAAAACCTGGAGGGCTTGTTGAAAACTCTGAACCCTGCCTTCCTGGGGCCTGACTCAATAGGTCCTGGGGAAGGGGGCAAGAATTTGCCTTTCTCATGAGAACCCAGGTGGTGGTGACGCTGCTGGTCCCAGGACTGCACTTTGAGAACCAGTGTCCTAAACCATTCCTACCTCATATCCCCAACTGGTCTTAAAAACTGCATTTTTACCCGTTAATGTAGACATGTGTACTGTAAAACAACCCTACACACTTACCCCCATGTACCCAGAATTTCTTTTCTCTGAGTTTAAACATATTTCAATTTAAAAATACAGTTTTGAGAGCTTTGGTGTCAGTTCATCTTCCTCTTTCAAACTTGCAAAATAGGATTTTAAAAAATCCGGTTATGTTTTTTCTCTGTCCTTAGATTGTAGGTTCTGTGAGGAGGACATTTGTATATTTAATACTTCCCTGCATGCCTTGGAACATTATGGGTGCTTGGAAAATCTCAATGGTCAGTGATTATGTATACAATTTGCAGCATCATAACCAAGCCCATCTAGCCCCAATAGCTTTTATAATGGGGTTTAAATATACTAATATCTCCAAAATTGGGATAATAAAATATAGTCATATAGTGAAACTATAGAAGTAGGAGACAAGTAGAATAGTCAAATACACAATAGAAGGTAACTACGAGTGGATCTCACCAAGAAGTGTAATAATGTTGCTAAGATTATGTATCAGTGATAAACCCTGAAATGTGGTCAATGCATGGGATTAGTTCAATAATGTAAGCATATACCCAAGACTTTTGGAAATAACTGCCATAAGATGTGCTAAATTAAAGGCAGATTAATAGATCAATAAATCCATGGAAAAGACCTAATATCCTATTATTTCATAAAACCAATAATGCAATAGGATGTATTGAGATAGTCAGCTCCTAAGCAAAAATATCACAGACACCCATACTGAAAGAAAACAGACACAGATAAACACTCAATGGAAAACCCTAGTATATCTCTAGCTGGAGAAAACAGCTGTAGCAAATATGGAAACAGATTTCATTCAATAAACAGTTGACTGTGTACTGTGGTCCACACATTCTCAAGCTCATTGGATTTTCCTTTAGAATTTCCCCTTCTGTCAGCTTCTTTTGGACTGGGCTTACTTTGTTATTTGTCCTTGGTTCCGCTACTTCTATCCAGAGGTGGCTGGAGAGAACCAAACTGAATAAATTCCGTAATGCCAATTTCTCCAAAGGAATCAAAAGAGATACAGAATTTGAGAATGAAATTGTTCCCAAATACAGATAAGTGCAAGTCTCCTCGCATTGTGTTAGTAAATTTACAAAAGTTTGCTACAGAGAAAAGGAAAAAGCAAGCTCTCTGAGATTTGAAGACTGGCTGGCAATGAAAGTTGGAGGTCTTTCATTTTGTTACATTTGCCCAAATGTGGACAACAGGAAATGAAGTGTGAGTCCAAGTTGTAGTTGTCTTAACAGAATCAATAGTAGTAAGTGCTATTATCAAAAATTAAAGCTTTCATGCAACAGAAAACTTTGGAAGGCAGTGCTTTCAAAATATTTGCAATATGGCAACTTTCAAAGACTGTACGCTTATGGAGATGGAACTTAATGCATCAGTCGAGTGAAAACATACAAGGAATGAAGGTAAAAAACATTGTATCAGTTAAATATTCTCAGGGCCAAAGGACTCTGATCTAAACCAGCATTTTGTCTAATTTTCTCTTTCCAGGATGTGCCACAGCCACAAATTGGGAGGATATCCTATTTTTATTCCTTGGGGGTAGTGGAGGGCTAGGAGGATACAGGGGTGATAGAACTTTCATCAAATTGCTGAGGGTTTTCCGTCTTGTTAATATTTGCATTCTGGTTGAAAGTTTACTGATGAAAAAATGTGCTAAACTCAGACTACAATAGTTTTGCCATGATAGCGAGAAAATGGAACCAACAAAGGCTCCTATTCTAGAAGGGAGACAAAAACCAGAACCTGAAGAATGGAACACAGCCCAGATTTGGTATTGAATATGGAAACTTCAAGAAGTAGTACTCTGTACTTTGTAATACTGATTTGTATTAGTATAACTAATAGTATCACGTAATGTATTATACTTTGGCTAACAAGATGTAATGATAATTGTAGCTAACATTTCAATCCCCATCACCCCTTTGAGTTTCACAAGGTATGACACCTATTCACTCAACAAATATTTATTGAGGGCCTACCATTTGCCAGGTATTGTTCTAGCTCTGAGGATATAGCAGTGAAAGAATAGTAAAAATGAATAAAATGAAGATCTCTATTGTCATGGAGTTGCATTATAGTTGGGGCAAGACAGACAATGATTTGTACAAAATAAGTAAAGTGTAGAGTGTCACAGATACCAGTAAGTGTTACGGTAAGTATAAATCAAGAAAAGGGATAAGAGACCGTTCCTACCTTTAAAAAGCACCAGGGAAGGACTTAATGACAAGGTACATTTGAGTAAATACCTGAAGCAAGCCATGCAGATATTTGTGGAAAGTTAGTTCCCGGTAGTGGAATAGTAAGTGCAAAAGTCCTGAGGCAGGAGCATGCATCATATATTTGAGGAACATCTAGGAGGTCAATGTGGCTGGACCCAGTGATGGTGGGAACAGTGTTAGGAGGTCAAGGTAGAAAGTTGAGGAACCTTGGTTTCTCCTTTGGGTGTGATGGGTGCCACTGGAAGGTTTTGAGAAGAAGGTGATCTAATCTGCCTTATGATTTAATAGGAGCTCTCTGAGTGCTGGGTTGAAAATAAGCTAAACCTATCAATACATCTTTTTCATTCCCACCCCCCTCTCCCAACTCCTTTGGATGTAGGAGGCTTACAATAATTCTGCCACTGCTGCTTATGGATGAGTGGGTGGTGGCTAAAAACTTCCTTCTGCACCTTAACCCTTGGGAGTTTCTCTTGAGAAGTTTATGAATTGGGCATAGAAGGTTCTGCTTCCAGTTTTCTTACCCAGAAGAATAAACATACTTTAAAGGACAGTTCGTCGACTGATCCGAGATGTTTTCTCACGGAAGCCCTTTGGTGTTGTGCAAAACTCAGAACATATTATCCTTCCTGCCAGAGCTAACATTTAAATTGGACATTTGTGCCTTCCAAGAACCCCAAATTCATTGACTCTAGAATCTGAAGGGACCCTAGAATTTATCTAGTCTGCCCCCCATCCAGTGCAGGAATAACTTTTGCAATATGTCTGCCAAATGGATCCTTTGGGTCAGATGGTTCCTCAGGTACCAAGGGTGTTGATTGGCTTCCAGGTAAGGAATACTTTTACTTAGGATTTGTAATTGGTATGAAATACAAAAAATGTCAATGAAGTTTGGTGAAGAGAAAGAACTAAGCTCTAGATTTATAAATGTAATTATCACTCAGGGCCATAAAGAGTCCATGTTTAGCCAAAACTTCTAGCCAGAAGTTGCCCGTGGCAATTGAGCTGCTTAGTCTCTGCCTGTCAAGTCAAGGAGAGGAAGACAGCCAGAGGGAAACTACGATTAGAAAATGCACCTGGGAAAACCACTAGGGCCTGCTTTGGGTTTTCTAATGGGTCAACCTTTTGTTTTTACTGGAGTTTCTTACTATAACTCTCTTATCAGTGAATATTGACTAACTTAGTTGGCTTCTTTGCAAAATGCTGGCCATAAACAACACAGAGTGCTTTTGTTTAGGATACACTTGCCAAAGAACTTAGCACATTTAGTGGGTGATTATCCCAGGCTGAGCTATTTGAGTTTTATAGTCATAAAGCCATAATCTTGACAATAGCTACAGTGGGTTTCAGTGTCCATTTTATTATTGTAAAAGCACACTTATTAGGTTTTGTTTTAGTACAGACGTATAAAGAAGAAAACAAAAATAGCCATTTATCCCACAGCTTAGACCTCTAGAAAACAAACAATTATGCTCACAGCTAGCAAATTTACACTGCGTAGAGACATGAAATAAAAAGCAGTAATTCCCCCTTCCCTCTCTTCCCACTCCTCTCTCCCCAAAGGAAACCACAATTAACTGTTTTTGGATAACCTTTAAAAGAATTTTCTATAATACACACACACACACGTACTTTCTTCAAAAAGAGTTAATTTGAATGACACAAACTGCTTACATTTGCCTAATCAAAATTTAAAACATTTATTCCAAAACTCCTTTGATCACCCACCATCCCAAATTGTCTCTAAGAGATAATCTCTTTGATCACTTTCATATATATATTTTACAGACCATTTCTGTGCATTTACATACACATTATAAACTCACAACCATAGGATAGATGGCCATTTAAAAATTATAACTGATATTCTACTATATATACATATTTCTCTGTACCTTGATTTACTCCATCATATGTCTTGGAAATTTTTCCATGTTAGAATGTTAAGACCTACCTCTTTCTTTTCATTTCCTGCCATAGCAGTCCATAATACAATTATAACATGATCAAGTCATTCTCCTCCTACTGGATAATTAGCTACATCACATTTTTTTTTTTTTTTTTTTTTTGTCTCATTCAACTTCAAATTTTATTTTCATTACATTGGATTTGGTGAAGGGAAGGAATCTGGAATGAATGCATGGATCTGCGATATTCTGTTATATCTCAAACAGAATTGGCATCCAAGTTCAAGTTTTCTTGAAGACCAAGATCTTTATCAGTTAGAGGCGGTTGACCACTGCAGCTGGGATGTGGGGTCTTCTGGGAGAATGGCAGGATACAGGTATGGAGGTGACCATGGAGGGCTTGGGGTCCAGGGCACCCATCCTGGTACCTGAGGGTTCTCCGTGTAGATCACATGTGGGAAAGTCCACATCAGCTCTTCAAGGGGCATGACGATGGTGCAGGCCTGGAGCTGGAACTCAGGAGGTGGAAGGTTGGCCACATCTGCATGGGGGCAACCTGAGGAGATGCTGTCCTCCCAGTTATACTCCATTATCCTGTATAGGGCCTCTCCATAAGGACAAGGCAGGGGTTCAGTCCTTGGCTTCTGGTTGGCCTCATGTATAGTCCAATATAAGTCCGTCAAACTTATCAACATGTGGAGACATTGTCGCCAGCTCTTCTTTATGCCCCTCTTCCTGAGCCCCTGGGCAATTGATTTCGACAACACGTAATTCTTTTTTTTCTGAATGGGATATGTCACGTGTTCAAGGGATTCCCATTCCTGAAGGAAACTCCTGATTTCCTCATCACTCCAAGGAGTATTTAGCTGGCCTGAGAGCTTCTCTGGTTCTTCAGTGTCTTCTTCCTCTACTTCCTGGAGATTTCTAGTAATTTCAGGCTGAAACATCACTTCCTCCATTTTTATCCCTGAGCTTTCTCCTGAGAGTCTTTTCTCTGCAGCCATAGCGCCTAATCCGGGGTGGGGAGAGCTGGCACTTACAGTTGCAGAGATTCAGGTAGGTACGGAGGCCCCGAGTGTGGAAATCTGTTTGCTTCTCTCTGCTGTGTGGAGTCTCCTACATCACATTTTTCTCTTATAAGCAGTGCAGCAGAGGGCATATGTAGACATGAGTCCAGAGTGCCCAGGAGCCAGTGATTGGGCAGTGGTTCTCACAGTGTGGTCGCAGGCCCAGTAGCATCAGCATCACCGGGAGTTTGTTAGAAATGCAAATTTTGGACCCCACCTCAGATTTGACTCAAACTGAGGGTGGGGCCCAGCAGTCTGTGGCTTAACATGCCCTCCAGGTGATTCTGATGCATGATGAAGTCTGAGAACTACTGGCAGGAATATTTTTGGGTATATACGTACATACCTATGTATGTATATGTACATATACAGTCAGTTCTATGATAAAATGATCTGTGTGTTTCAAAAATCATTGTATTATGCAAAATAAAAGCCACAGGACTTAAGGGAAAAATGGGGTCAGGGGAACAAGAATCTAAAACTTCAACAGTAACACCTAAAAAACAAAGCAAATGCTAGGAGCCTAAAACAAACATTAACACAGTTTTACACATGTTAAATGGGTAAGAAATCCATAAATGTCACAATAAATACGGCACTTTCCACCTTGCTTGAGGAAATGGCATTGGAGAGGTTGCAGCTTGTGAGTTACTGTGAAGTGGTGGAAGGAAGGTCATCTGAAATTGGAAGGGAAGTCCCCAGATGCGGATGGACGTGGCTCCTCGCACACACAGTGAACTGAAGTAGCTGGTTGATTTTGAGGGGTGTGTGCATGTGCATTTTGTATATTCCTATGCAGCTCAGTTCAGCTGGATGCAGTTGTCTGCTTTTGCCTAGAAATTCATGGACAAAATTGCACATAAGCAAATGCAAAATTGGAGTTATGCCCAATTATTCCCCTAATAAGTCAGTCACATTGGGACCAATTTGTCTTTTCAATATGTGTAATAGCACTGTCTGTACATACCTATGCATACATACGTTCACATATATATAACACAAAAGGTGACTCCATACACTGAACTAAATGCTGTTTTGTTCATTTAATATTTTCCACTTAATTTATCTTAGAGCCTTTTCCATATCAGCACAGTTACTCATTTTTTAAAAAATAGCTTTTAAAACATTACAGGATGAGTAAATTGCTCTTCAAAATGCTTACAACAATTTATACTCTCACCAACAGGCTTCCTACACCCTGGCCAATATTGCCTGTTATCAAATGTATTTTATCTTGCCAATCAGTTAGTTAAAAAAATTATCTCTTCCTCCTCTGTCCCCCCTTTCTCTCTCCACACACACACACACACACACTTATACCGTGGGAATGCCTCCCATAAATATACCAATGGAAAAAGGAGTTTTAAATGTGTGAAACAAGTGGTGGGCCCAAAGTGGGGAAAAAAAAGGAATAAAATGGATATGTGAGAACACAGAAGAAAAGCCTATTAAAAAGGGAAAGAAAAAAATTCCTTTCCATTTATTATTTTTTTTTTTTTTACTTCTAACTTGGCTAAATACAATTTGTCTACTTTATGAGATAAGATACTGAGTTGACCCTGTTGGGATTCAATCTATCACTCTAGCTAGTTGACATCTCCAAAAATGCAGCTGAAACCATTAATCCATTCGCTTCAGCCCAACATGCCTAAGGGCATCAGATTATTTTGTTTATCAGTATTAGGTTCTGTGGCCCTGACAAGCTGAGCAGATACAGCTGATCAAGGGTACTGTGATGGCTTAGGCGTGTGAGTTTGGGGCCTCAAACAGTAACAGCAGCAGACTTAGAGATGCAGGCAGGTGTCAGATGTTTTCCTGTGAAGAAGTTGGCAGTGGACATACATGCTTGCAGCTGGGCACATTGCCAGGCAGGGATGCCATAATAGTTTAATAATTAAAATCACGTGGGTTTATGATCATTGTTCTTATTAGCAAGTATCATTGCGTTTTGATGAGATATTGTGTGGAACTGGCTTTTCATATAAACACTGTCATTTGCATATATATGTAATATTTGTTTGTATATATATTCAAGCCAGGCTGACTTACTAAAAGTGATAACCAAAAAAAAGAGGATAGACTATTGATGTAAGGATGTGGAAGATATTTAAGAGTGTGTAGGAATTATGAAGGTGAATATGATGTTCCCCCTTCTATGTTCTATTAGATGCATTTTCCTTTATATGGAAGCAGCAGGAGGAGAGAGCTGGGTCTGCCTCTCTTTTATAATTAAGGTTTTGCACTTTGAAATCTCAAACTATGATATGATTATTGATAAAATATTTTAAAATGGTTATATATGGAGAGAGAAAGGACATTTCACTTCTCAATTAAAGATTTGCTTCCCTGCTCTCTTTTCCTCCTCATAGTGTCCTGTCATGGAGGGGAGGTAGCATGAAAGTATGGAGAGGGAGGAAAAAACATTTTAACTATAAAAGAACTTTCGGTCTCATGGGGCCTAGAGCAATTGCTCTGGAGGAGGCAAGAACATTGCAGAGTGCTATTTATGTATTTATTTACTTTACTTTGTTTATTTTTACTGTCTTTTGCATTCCCAGCTGTGAAGGCTTTTAAGTGCCTCACCAAAATTACATAATTTGTATTTCATAACTCATACATGCATATGTATTTTGTTCTTACCAGAACAGTGGAAATGCTGCATGGAACTAACTCAGCCTTTTTATTTTCACTTCTTAATACATGTACATTCTACCAATTCTGTCTTTGCCTTATGAGTGAGGAAGGACTGAATGGAAAAGAAACTAGGTTGCCCTGTCTTTCTCTTTCCTCTTATGTCATCATTTGCAGGGTAAGTGGTTGGATAATACAGGGAAGTAATGCAAGTAAGAAAGAATAGGATAGGGTTCCTTGGTTGTTCGTATTTCTTAGAACGCCATGGCCTTCTTTTGGTAATCAAAGCAAATACTGGTTCAAATGGAAAGCATGGCCTCTTAGGGCTGTCCGAGTCCCCCAGCCCCCACCTTACTCAGTTGGAGAAGTAACTTGCTTTGAACCTTGCTGAACTTGCACACACGGTGGGTCCACCGGAGTTCTGTGCTCACAGGGCATATAGGAATGGCAGATATGTATATTGCGTGCATCTCCTCCTCTCACATGCATGCTCCATTGTCACCTTGGACTTCACTTACAAAACAGAAGTCCAAAGATAAAATTACTAAGAATTTCAAGGCAGCAATAACAGCACATGAAACCAAATGTGGGGCCCTTCTGCACACAGGGCCGTTTCTGCGTCAGGAGAAGCTGCTAGACAGCCTGAAGTCTCAAGCACATGCTTAGTATGAAGGGGCCCACTTCACAGCAGACTGACACTGCCAGTGGTGTATCCATGCAAAATGGTTTCCTTGAAACTGGTTTAATGTGCTTATTTCAACTTCAGTTGAATTTGTTTCCACAGAGAGGCAGCTAGATCTCATAGAGGGCTCCCAGCTTCAAAGGAGTGCCTTGCAAATGGGCTTTTGAGACCTTAAGGTTACTAGCTGGAACCAGATACTCATCACTGAATCATTCTCTACATCTCTCTTAATTCTTTTTTTTTTTTTTTTTTTTTTTTTTTTTTGTCTTTCTCTCAGGATTTCCAGCAGGAGAGCTCCAGAAGCCTTTCTTTTGGGGAACAGAATATCCTCGGTGAGTAAATTAGTAAAGAAACCAGTTATTGACAAGTAAAGATGGAGGAACATGTTGGTTTGGCAGAGGACAGAATGTAAAGTCAAAAAACAAAACCAGTGGCTCTTCAGAAGAAAGAGATTATGGAACCTGGCATGGGTTGACCTCACTCTGACCATTTTAGGTGTTTTTTTTTCTGATCCTTTTTACCAGGGTGTTATGACTGGACAGGGAAGCCAAATTATACATAGGTAGCTTTCGTTTTTATGCATTTATTCACTCACCCATTGACTCACACTACAGATGTTTGGATCCTGAAGGATTTGGGGGATTTGAATTGATGGTGATGGGGCTAAAACCATTTCAGATGAAAGAAACCATGTGATAAGAAGAAGCAAAAGTGCTCATAGAATGGCAAAGAGCCTGCTTTGGCTGACCCAAGTATAAATGAAAGGGAGTAGTGGAAAAGAATGTTGCGGTTTGATATTGGAGAGTTCTGAATCTGGTAAGGAAGGAGCTTGGACGCTAACAGGCAACAGAAAATATTGAAGTTTTTGAGCAGGTAAGTAGGATAATCAGACATCTTTAGAAATGTAACTTTGGTAGCTATAGAATAGGTCAAAGGTGACAGTGTCTAGAATTAGGGATACCAGTTTAAGGGCCATTAATCCTAACAAATTGGAGAATTGTACAATTTGTAATTTCCATATACAATGGGGATTCTGGTAATATTCACTGTCAATAATATCACTACTTTTATTATATGCCTTTGCTTGCTCTGGTGCTTTAATACACGGAAGATTAGTCTTGATTTTAAATGTTTAGTCTCTTCTCTTACGTTTGGATGAATGACAATTTATATATGGTAATGTAGTTAGAAAAGATATGGGATCACATACATATATAAATAAGAGAAATTCAGTGGTAATGTCTTGATTTTGTCTTCCCCAGAAGCAGATCCTGTGACAAGGATTCAAGTGCAAGTAATTCTTTGGGGAAGTGACACCAGGAAACACTAGCAGGAGAGTGGGAAGTGACATAGGGAGGAATGGAAGCCAGTAAAGTGCATTGTTATGAGTCTTCTATGGCTGCTGTAACAAATTACCACAAACTTATAGGCTTAAAACAACACAGATTTATTAGCATACAGGTCTATAGGTCAGAAGTCTGACACAGGTCTCAGTGGGCTAAAATCCAGGTGGTGGCAGGCCTGTGTGCCTTCTGGAGGCTCTAGGGGGATCATTTGTTTCCTTGTCTTTTCCAGTTTCTAGAGACCACCTGCTTTCTTTGACTCATGGCCCCCTTCCTTCCTCTGCAAAATCAGCAAGATGTCATTGCTCTGACCATTCTTCCATTACCACATCTCCCTCTGACTTCCCTTTTCTGCCTCTTTGTTCAATTTTTAAGGACCCTCATGATTATAGTGGGTCCACCCAGATAATCCAGGATAATCTGCCTATTTTAAAGTCATTTCATTAGCAACCTTAATTCCATCTGCAACCTTAATTTCCCTTTGCCAAGAAATTAACATATTTACAGGTTCCAAGGATTACTAGGACATGGACATCTTTGGGAGGCCATGATTCTGTCTACCACGTATGTTACAGTGCCAGTTGTCACTGAGGGCAACTGGGGCGCAAGCCTGCTGGGGAACTGTAGAATATGCGTCAGAGTGATCCTACCCGAGGAGCAAAGGAGTTGAGATATGTATCCTCCAGCTCACCATCCATCATTAATTGAGGGCTGATACCAGGAACATTAACTCCCAGCCTTGGCTAAGAGGGCTCTCAGCTAGCCTCAGAGGCTGGCAGTTGGAAGCTGTCCAACTGGTGTGCTCAGAAATAGTGAGTGCTGAGGGAGGGTAGGCTTCCATAAAGCCCACTGCAGGGAAGCACCAGCATTAGACTAATAAAAATTCTAGATTTGTATTTAGCAAATCCATTACTGCCACCCCGCACTTCAGATGCAGAGTTTTCTTCAGTGTTCAGATATTTAGAATCAATTTTCCATAATTTTAATACTAGAAATATGTATTTCTGTAAAATTAAAGGTTTAGGATAAAGGGTCTCCAAACTCCCTCCAGACTCTTAAAGTTCTGGAATTTTTTGGTTTTGCTTATTGTTGACAATTTAACACAACTTCCACTATCATGGTTATGTAGCTGGAGACTTGGAAATACAGTTATGCCTTCCACATCACAGGAATTAGCCCTCATGATCTGGAAAATCCAAGTAAAATTTTTTTTCAGGGTTTTAGGAAACTCCCTAGCAGCCTCTTGATTGGCAGGTGCTGCCTAGTGTAGGCTAACCTCTCCCCTCCCCCCCACTTTCTTTTTTAATTTTCAAACCAGCCTTTTGCTGGCCTGAAAATCCATAGGAGTAGACCCTTCACCTTCATTTTCCTTTAGGGAATCATATAAGAACTTAGCCTTTTCTCATATGATGTGAAAGTCTACCAGAATGCCTCTTTTTTAAATTCAATTTTATTGAGATGTATTCACATACCATGCAGTCAAACAAAGCATACAGTCAGTTGTTCACAGCACCACCGCATAGTTGTGCATTCATCACCAAAATCAATCCCTGAACATTTTCATTACCACACACAAAAAAGTAATAAATATAAAAATTAAAGTGAAAAAGAACACTGGGTGCCTCCTTTTTTTTTCCCCCTATTTTTCTACTCATCCATCCATTAACTGGACAAAGGGGAGTGTGGTCCACATGGCTTTCGCAATCCCATTGTCACCCCTCATAAGCTACATTTTTATACAATCGTCTTCAAGATTCAGGGGTTCTGGATTGTAGTTTGATAGTTTCAGGTACTTGCTCTTAGCTATTCCAAGTCATTAGAACCTAAAAAGGGTTGTCTATATTGTGCGTAAGAGTGCCCGCCAGAGTGACCTCTCGGCTCCTTTTGGAATCTCTCTGCCACTGAATTTTATTTCATTTCCTTTTTTTTTTTTTAATCTTCATTTTATCGAGATATATTCACATACCACGCAGTCATACAAAACAAATCGTACTTTCGATTGTTTACAGTACCATTACATAGTGGTACATTCATCACCCAAATCAATCCCTGACACCTTCATTAGCACACACACAAAAATAACAAGAATAATAATTAGAGTGAAAAGAGCAATTGAAGTAAAAAAGAACACTGGGTACCTTTGTCTGTTTCTTTCCTTCCCCTATTTTTCTACTCATCCATCCATAAACTAGACAAAGTTGAGTGTGGTCCTTATGGCTTTCCCAATCCCATTGTCACCCCTCATAAGCTACATTTTTATACAACTGTCTTCGAGATTCGTGGGTTCTGGTTTGCAGTTTGATAGTTTCAGGTATCCACCACCAGCTACCCCAATTCTTTGGAACCTAAAAAGGGTTGTCTAAAGTGTGCGTAAGAGTGCCCACCAGAGTGACCTCTCGGCTCCTTTTGGAATCTCTCTGCCACTGAAGCTTATTTCATTTCCTTTCACATCCCCCTTTTGGTCAAGAAGATGTTCTCCGTCCCACGATGCCGGGTCTACATTCCTCCCCGGGAGTCATATTCCACGTTGCCAGGGAGATTCACTTCCCTGGGTGTCTGATCCCACGTAGGGGGGAGGGCAGTGATTTCACCTTTCAAGTTGGCTTAGCCAGAGAGAGAGGGCCACATCTGAGCAACAAAGAGGCATTCGGGAGGAGGCTCTTAGGCACAACCATAGGGAGGCCTAGCCTCTCCTTTGCAGCATCAGTCTTCCCAAGGGCAAGTCCCATGGTAGAGGGCTCAACACATCAAACTACCAGTCCCCGATGTCTGTGAGCACATCAGCAGCCATCGAGGTGGGGAAGCCCAACACCCCTGCATTCTTCCCCAGCTCCTCAGGGGGGCTCTGCATAATTTTTTCATTTTTTAAAAAATTAACTATTAACTATATTAAAAAAATAAAAAAAAAACATACAATAAAAAACATTTCAAACAAACCAAAACAAGGGAATAAGAAGAAGACAACTAACCTAAGATAACTACTTTACTTCCAACATGTTCCTACTCTATGCTAAGAAAGTAACCTAATATAGCAACATTTCTGTGAACTTGTTCCTACCATACCCACCAGAAATTAACAAACCACAGTCATTCCTGGGCATTCCCAGAATGTTAAATTTACCCACGATAGCTTATCTGTTCTTATTGTGTTGTCGCTCCCCCTTCACTAATTGCTCTCTATCTCTAGGTCCCTGTGCCAGTTTGAATGTATTGTGTCCCCCAAATGCCATTATCTTTGTGGTCTTGTGGGACAGACGTTTTGGTGCTGGTTAGATTTGCTTGGAATGTGCCCCACCCAGCTGTGGGTGGTGACTTTGGTGGGATACTGCCATGGAGGTGTGACCCCACCCATTCAGGGTGGGCCTTGATCAGTGGAGCCATATAAAACATGCTGACTCAAAGAGACTGAACGGAGTGCAGCTATGAGTGACGTTTTTAAGAGGAGTAAGCTTGCTAGAGAGGAACATCCCGGGAGAAAGCCATTTTGAAACCAGAACTTTGGAGCAGATGCCAGCCATGTGCCTTCCCAGCTAAGAGAGGTTTTCCGGACGCCATTGGCCATCTCCAGTGAAGGTACCCGATTACTGATGTGTTACCTTGGACGTTTTGTGGCCTTAAGACTGTAACCGTTTGTGGCCTTAAGACTGTAACTGTGTAGTGAAATAAACCCCCATTTTATAAAAGCCTATCCATCTCTGGTGTTTTGCATTCTGCAGCATTAGCAAACTAGAACAGTCCCCTACATCAGAATGCCTTTTTTGTAACAATCCTGCACATTTCTTGCCTTTATGTGTCATCTGCTGGCCTTAGCATGTCATCTGCAGCTTCTGCAAAACTCCCCCCAAATTCCCATTTAATTTCTTATGCCAACCCATGATATATCAAAACAATGATAGGGAAAGTCATGATGTGGAAGGGATAACTGTAGTGTAGTTAGGCTTTAAAGTTATTGATTCGTTGAATTTATTTATTGGGTCCTATGAGCATGATTTTCTGACATAAAATTCAGAAAAGTCGTAGAAACTTAGGAATTAATGTTAGTGTACCTTAGTTCTACTTTATGCTAGCCATGTTGGATACTTGAGTGTGAGATATGTATTTTTTTCCCCTAAAGAGTTCTGTGTCCTCACTAAAGCCATCCATTCTCTGTTGAGGCATTCACTCAACAAATAGCTATTTAGCATCTTCTGGGGTCTAGGAATTGGGAATTTGGAGATACTGGAGACGTGGGAGTCACAGTCCAGCAAGGTGGCTCCTCAGAAACTCCACAGAAACTTGTTCTTCAATAATAGATGAATAACCTTCAGGACAAGGGAGTGGGTATCCTTTCTGCTCACACTTGTCAGCTCACCCTCACCTGAGTATTGGGTCTAATTATGGGGACATCAGCAAGCTGGGTTGTTGCCACATGAGAGAATTTGGATGGAGTATGGCCTAGGACAACATTTCCCGACGCGTATTCTATGAAGTAGTAATAGAGGTAGTCATCCTCCCCTTCCCTCTCTTTTAGAGACTCACAGTACTCATCAGCATAGAAATTCCCAAGAAGAGCTGCAAGTAGGAAACCTATTTAAATATATTTAACCTAAATGTTCCCAAACTCCCCTTTCCCACCTCCATGTGGCAGTCTATTGATGTGGAATATGTTTTGGGAAATGTTTGTCTAGAATTCTTGACTGAAGAACAATTGAAAGAACTTGAGAAGAGAACAACTTTGAGGGGGAAACTTGCAGCTATCTTCGTATTTTTGAAGGCAAGTTAGGTGGGAGCATGATTTACTGTATTTAGGGAGAACAGAGGGTGTTCAGTTAGAGACTACACTAGACGAATATATGAAAGATACAGGAAGGAGATTTCAGATCATCATTAGGGAGAGCTATATTATTTACAACCATTTGAAGAGGGAATGGGCTACCTCAGAAGAGGGTAACCTCCTGGTCATTTGCAATGTCCAAGCAGAAGTCTTGGACATTTGAAACCCATTTGAAAGGTTTTGTTTGTTTGTTTGTAGAGGGAACTCATGCTTCTGGAAGGCAGTTGAAGTAGATGACCTTAAAACTACTTCCAACCCTGAGACTTCTATGAATTTTTGACTCAGGAATAGGGTTGCCCTTTCTTGATAAGAGCTTGAGATCATGGTTAGTCCAGATAGCAGTACAGTTGCTTAGTTGACAGCACATCTTGCACATTTGTTAAACTCATTGGGTAGTAAGAACAAAAGAGTAACAGAGTAGGTGGTAAAACTGTCCTCTTCCCCAATTTATTTTGGGAGGCTAGCTTTTTCTCTGCAGAAAGCTTCCTTGTATATGGCCTGTGGTTGTATTTCAGAAGGCATACAAGTTTATTTTTTTATGACATGCTATTTTAATAATGTCTGTTGATAAAATGGAGGATGTGAAACATCATTGTAAGGCTTAGTCATATAAAATTACTTTTTCTTTGTCTCTCATCTAAGGGATTGTGATTATGTAACTGAGAATTGAAACTTACAATGATTCAATCATTTTCTGAAATCTCTATTACTCTTTGCAGATGGACGGCTTGTTGGAGCAGTCCCTCTTCAGGGACATTTCTTACAGAGAAGTTTCTATAAGCTTTCATTGTTCATCCCTTAAATTCATCTAGTCAACAGCATTGACCAAGGGTTGTAGATGACTCAGATTCTCAGGGCTGAGAGACCAGGAAATACTAGATGTTACAGGCTGTGCAGCAATGACTACTGTTGCAAAAATTAGCGCTGTGTAAAATTACAAGTTTGTCACATTCTGCTATGATAGTTCTATGATTGAAATGCATAATTTTACTCTTAGTTCTTTAATGAAGGTTTGCAATGATGGAAAAACAGTAGGAAACATTTTTTTTTAAATGCAAATTACCTTGCAGGAAAGAAATACAAAGAAAAGAATTGCCACCAAGGGGAGAAATTAAATCTTACAGCACTTCCTTGGGTATAGTTGAGACAAACAGTTAGCATGTTAAGGATCATTATGTCCTGTAATAACGTGTTGCTTCAAAATTTCCATTCCTTCCAGTTATAGGTCCTATCTATTTGTTGGGTGACTTTGATGTTGCATATCAGGAACCAACTGTGAAATATTTTTAGCTTAACTGCAAATCTCATGAAGACTCCTCATAATAAAGATTTACATGGTCCACTATAATCCTTAGCCACAATTTAAATAACAAAAATAAGTTACATGTAGATCAGTCACTTGCATGATATGGTAAAATTAATTAATCAATTAATTAAATCTTTGTCACCTTCTTCCTGGTTATTAGGTACGGAGAATTTAGCAGTGAACAAGTAGATAGATGATGGTTTGGCTTTCATGGAACTTACAGTTGAGATAGAAAATCACAGACATACATGCATATGGAAACCTACTTACTGATTTCTTCAAATATCATTAATATGCTTTTTGTCAGTTATCTATTGTTACATATCAAAGCATCCTGTAACAACCATTTATTGGCTGATGAGTCTGCAATTTGCGCAGGATTGAGCCGAGACAGCTACTCTGTGCTCCATGTGTTGTTGGCAGGTAGCAGCTTGGCTAGGACTGGAGGATCTAAGATGACTTCACTTGCATGTCTGGTGTCTCATTTGGGTTGACTCGAATGGCTGGGGCCTGACTAGACTTTTCTGTCTTCCTTCAGAGTCTCTCAGCTTTGGGGGTCTCTTGCTCAATTTTTACTTGGCCTCTCTCTCTCTTCAGTTAGGTAGTCGAACTTCTTGACATTGTGGCTGACTTCCAAGAGGATGGAAAATGGAAGCTACCAGGCCTCCTTAAAGTCTAGGCCCAGAAGTCACACCCTGTCACTTCCTCTTCATTCTGTTGGTTGCAGCAGGTCCCAAGGCCAGTACAGATTCAAGGGAAGGAAAATGGATTGCCTCTTGATGGGAGAAGTGGCACGTGTATTCAGGGGTATGTGGAATTGTTGGCGGCCACCTTTGTAGATAATTTACCACATCCTTCTTCAGAGGTGAACAGAAATAATGTAATGCCTTTTCCAAATAGGGTTAAGGCTTCACGATCTTCGCTACTTGCTTGTGAGCTTCTCTGTCACAGAAGCAGAGGAACGTGACTACCTTTGAAAACAGAGTGATCCCTTTTATTCTCTGCTCTAGTCCTTTTTTATGAACACATTTGGAAAACAATTTAACTTCTAAGGCTAGAATGACTTTTCAACAAGTTCCCAGATAAAAAATAAATGGTATGTTTACTGACAAGATCTTTTCAAACCCTGCCATTGCTTTGAGTGTTTATAAATATAATATACAGCTCAAGCAGGTATAGAATCATAGAAATCTTAGAGCTGGAAGAGACTTTAGAAATCATCTCTTTCACATCCCTAATTTCACAGGGGTAGGAGACTAAGGTCCATAGAGGGTCATAGTGACAATGTTAGAATTTATATTTGTCCATTTCAATTAGAAGGGTATGTTTAGATCTTTTTTTAATGCAATTTTGTGGCTGTAGTTATTTGATTGCTATTATTATAGTTACTAGAAAACAGATTATCTCGGCTTTTCATTGAAAAAATTTAAAAGGTTCTGCTGAGATTCATTCTTGTAATCATATAAAAATTATGTATTTATACCATAGATCTCTGAGTTATGGCGCTATAGGGGTAATTGTTGGACATGAATTTACACATGGATTTGATAATAATGGTAAGTACTGATTCATTTTATAAGCTGCTGCTTTTATAATAATGTTAACTTTATGGATGTTAATTGTTGCTATTGTCTTTGCATAGCGGCATCATCATAGATTGAAGATTATCCAAAGCAATATGATTGCTGATTGAAGACTTCCCCCATGTCTTGCTGTGATAGCTTGCAATAAATAAATAATCGTTCTCGTTGGTGACAGAAGTAGGATGAAAAAAAGACCCTGTAATTTCAATGAAGTTAGCTTTGTGTTTAGATCAGGATTGCCAGAGCAGCCACAATAGATACAGGAATTGCTTTTTAGCTTCTGCCCTTTGTCATTTCTTTATTTACCATGTTGAGGTTCTTCCTGGAGGTATGTGCTCTGCTCCAAAGAGGATTATATGTGCTGCCAAGTGAAGACTCACCAAGTTAGGATTCCAGGGCTTGGATGACTGGTTCCTTTATACTATTTCAAGGATTATGTGATGCTTAATCACTATGTTTCTCTATACTAGTGGGTATATTCAGAAAACATTAAAAAGGCTATGTGTTTCTAATAATGCATAACATAGAATATGATATGTATCCTGAAGACATTTCAGCAAAAGGAAAAAGCAGAATGTGACATAAACTAAAGAAATGATCTCCCTTTGAGTGTCATCATTGTTTTGTAATCAGTACTCTTTTCTCCTTTAACTTCAGAGTGTTATTGGAAAGCCACACAAAATCTCTGAAATTTATGTATTACCGAAAATTGCTATCACGTACACATCTATGCACTGGTTTACAGGCAAACTCAAGAACATGGCTGGCCCAAGACAACATTGTATAGAAGGGTACCTCTTTCTTCCATACTTGCAGTAGCTCCTTTCCTGAGTGCCTACTCCAGGTCCAGAGACCCTTTGGTTCTTCTTTTTCTGGATGATTCTTCCTTGAGTCCCACCAGCCCTACCTTAATCACAGGATTTTTGCTCCCCTGGTCTCCTACTCCGTGTTAAAAAAGGAGAAGCAAAAGCTGGTGAACATCTCCTGGATCTGGGCCTTTCTTCCTAGGAAATTTAAGTACATTTCTCCCCCAGAGCCTTCTGGAGTCTCTCTCAAAGGACAGAATCTAATGATGGAGATTTCACTCTGTAACCAATACTTAGAACAGTGCACTGCACATAAGTACATGCCCAGTAACTATTTAATGATTGGTTGGTTAGGGGGTGGAGGCCAGTAACTCTGTGCTATCCCAGAGGGTGGTAGTGGCATCCAGCCTTGCTGAAGAGCTGTGGATTGTTCCAATTAGCACCTTTCCTTAGGGAACCTACTTGTAAGCCCAACAGAGAGTTCCCTGTATAATTACATTTAAACTATACCTCTGATTCCAAAAGTAACATAGAAGATTGTCCAGAATGTGCCCCAACTTTTGTTCTGAGGGCTATGGAAAAATGAAGTGTGAATGTGTAGCAAGAAGGCATTTGTAACTCATCTTTTTTTTTTTTCCCATTATGTTTGAGAGATTTTCATTCTCACTGCAGGTTCTCCTTTTAGAGCAACCTTCCTTGTCTTAGTGGGACAGATGGGCCTTCCATCCACACTGATAGCTGTGGAATGATTCATAACAGAGGTTTTATGTGTCTCTTGGCTCCTGGCAACTTGAAGGAAACACGTTCCTGTCAGGCTGAGTCAGGGTCCATGGTCGCAGTGTGAATGACTCACTGCGGCTATTGCAATGATCGTGTGGAATTTCACTGATAGCAATGCTCTGATCCTCTCACAGGCTTTCTGAATGAAGCCACTCAATGTCATAATCCAGAGAAGGTTTTGGGTCAGATCAGGTGAAAGCAAAGACTGGTGCATGTGATAAATTGATGAATCTTATTTTTGAAATGCTCTTTGTTCCTTAGCAGAGAAGAACTTCCTCGGTGCTCTTTCTCCAGTCCTCTTTTTGCATTTCACCTGCAACTTGACATTGGCAAGAATGCAGGAGCTGCTCCTGGGAGGCATGCTCCCTGCTACTGTGATTGCTTCTTGAAGGCTTGTGGAAGGGAAGGAGAGGAAAGATGAACAATTTAGCTTTCATAAATAACTCAAATATCGTTTTGGTTTTTCCTGTTGCTAGGTAGAAAATATGATAAAAATGGAAAACTGGATCGTTGGTAGTCTACTGACTCAGAAGAAAAGTTCAAAGAAAAAACAAAGTGCATGATTAACCAGTATAGCGGCTATCACTGGAAGAAAGCAGGCCTAAATGTGAGTACAACTGTGGTTAAGGAGACACCGTGCAGGTCGTGTTTCCTCATTTGGAAGCTAGATTGCTTTAGACCAGTGGTTTTAGAAGCGTGGTCCCTGGACCAGTAGCGCCAGCTTCCTTCGGAACTAGAGAGACATGCAGATTCTCAGGCCCTACCCCACACCTATTGAATGAGAAACTCTGGGGGTGGGGCCCAGCAAGTGATTCTGATACAAGCTAAAGTGTGAGAATGACTGGTATAAACATTAGTTTGGTTTCCTACATCCAGATTAATATAGAAAATCCTGTTGCACAAATAAATAATACAATTCTCATAAATCTCCTCTGTCCCATATCATTCTTTGAAATTTCCTTCGAAACTACCTCTCTAATTTGAACTAATAGGCCTAAATTTGTTAAGAGTTCTAAGTTGTAGAAGTCTGAACAAAAGACATCCATTTTTAAAATGTTTATTTTATTATTATAGTGCATGTATAATTTTCCATAAGGGCCCAAACAAAATCATTTTATCCATGCTTTATTCTGTGTGTGTGTGAAATTTGTTCCTTTCCATTTTTGCCTTAATCTCCACCCCCTTCCCCTTTTCCTCTCATTTCTCTGCCCTTCCTTACCTGTAATCAGTAATAACCCTGGGGTACGCTGTTTCTCAAGCTCGCATAGAGAGACATAAGCACCCACACTATGCACACACATACATATGTATGTATTTATATTTGTCAATGTTTATATTTTGAAAATGGGTTTCTTTATACTTCTCTGAATCTGCTTTCTTACTCAACAAAACATTGGAAAACTCCATCCAAGTCAATTGGTACAACATCAGTTCTTTGTTTTCAGTGGCTGTCTACAAGTCCATGGTGTGAATGTACTGTAACCTATTCAACTGATCTTTTGTTGAGGAACTATACTTTGTTTCCAAGTGTTTTGCCACAATGAATGCTGCAGAACTAAATTCTCTTATACATATTCTTATGCACATACTTTTTTTTTCTATGAGATCCTACTGTCACCAAAAATTATAACATATCCTATTTCCGTGAATGATATATGAAATAACATTTACGTATTGGGTTGTCATTTTCTTGTCAATATAGGAAAGGTTTTTTTTGTATTATAGTTGTTAAAAGTTTGTCTGTTATTCACATTATACATATTCTCCCCCCCAGTATATTACATATCCATTGGACTTTCTATATGATATCTTTTATCATAAAAAATTTTTAAATTCTGTATAGTCAAAGATACTGATCTCTCTTAAAAAGTAGTTTCTGCATTTTTATTCTTGGTTATGAAGGTGCCCCAACACCTATATTATGCCTGTAGTTTACTAGCTTTAAGGAAAGGTTTTATTGTTTCATTCTTTTAAATTTAAATATTCATGTATGCAAAATTTACTTTTCTCGAGTTTAATATGAGTTCACTTTTATTTTCTTTTAAATGGCATTTTTTGAGAAATACATTATTTTTCTCACTGAATTCAACTTCCATGCTTGTCAAATTAAAATCTCATGTAGATTGAGATCAATTTCTGAATAAGATAGTCTATACTGCTGATCTATTTGTTGATTTCTATACCAATTCCATATTACTGTGGCTTTATGGTATGTCTGACATCTGTCAATACAAGTTCTCTCTCACTGTTCTTCTGTATATTTGGTCATTCTCTGGCATTTAGACTTTGTATAAACTCCAAGATCATTTTATCCATTCTTTCCTCTACCCCTCCAAAAAATCCCATTGGGATTCTAATTTAAATCTCATTAAATATATGAAATTGGTATTTTTATGATAGTCTTCTTATCTACAAACATGGTATACCTTTCCATCTGTTTGGTTCTTATTTTAGGTTTTGAAATAAGATTTGATGATTTCTATTTCATGTGTATAGTGTCTTTCTTTTTAAATGTATTCCTAAGTATTTTATAATTTTTGTAGCTATTATGATTGGATTTTTTTCTGTTTCCTTCTCTAGTTATTATTTAGAGTAAATGAAAGCTGTTTATCTTAATTTCATCCAGCTAACTGAATACTCCTATTAAATTTTTTTACTAGAATAAATTGGCTTTTCAAGGTTAGCAATCATATCATCAACAGAAAGGATATTTTTACTTGTTCTTGTTTTCTTTTGTCACTGCATTTGCTAGAACTTCCAATCCACATCAATAGTGATGGTTCAGGTGGGCATCTCTGTCTAGTTTCTAACTTTAATTACGGTAATTTTATTGCATTGCCACTTAGAATAGTATCTGCTGTGTTTTTTATAAATGATTTTTATTAAATTTGTTTTCTTCTATGCCTCTTTTCCTTAGTGTCATTAGGAAGAATTGCTGAATTTGATCAAATGCCTTTTCAGCATCTATCAATATGATTATTTGTTTTTCTTCTTTTTTAACTTGTTTGTGTAATGAATTTTGTAGATAGATTTCTTTCATTGCTGGACTAAATGCTATTTTTCATAGTGTATTATTCTTTTAATACTTGATGGATTCTCTTGGTTACCATTGTATTTAAAATTTTTGTCACCAAATTCATAAGTGAGTCTAACCTGTTGTCTGTTTTCATTTTTTCCCCTTTCATTAAAAAAAAATCCTTATTGGGTTTTTCTGGCTTCATAAAATGAATTGGGGATCTTAACCATCTTTTTCTATGACATGGGAAAATATTAGTTGAACTTGACATTATATGTTCTTTAGAGGATAGGTAAAATGGTTTGGTTCCATTTTAAATGGTTAGAATAAGTTTTTTGCATCTTCTTGGGTCGATAATGGTTATCTGAGTTTACTACAAAATAATTCATTTCTCTCTGTTTTCAAATTTGGTTGCTGCAGAGATGCATATTGTATTTTTTATAGACTTTTTTTTAAATTAAATTCAGTTTTATTGAAATATATTCACGTACCATACAATCATCCTTGGTGTACAATCAGCTGTTCACAGTACCATCATATATAGTCATGCATTCATCACCATGATCTATTTCTGAACATTTTCCTTACATCAGAAAGAATCCGAATCAGAATAAAAAATGAAATTAAAAAAGAACACCCAAATCATCCCTGCCCCCCCCCACATATTGTATTTTTAAAGTAAATTTAATTTCTCCTTTTTCTGTGGTATGTCTCTTTTTCGTTTCTAATCTCATGTATGCAATCTCTTATATTTATACACACATGCATATTTTTTTAATTGTTTCTACCTTATGTGGGTAAAATTCAGTGACATCAATTATAGTCATAATATTGTGTCACCATCAATACCCAAATTTTTTATCACCCCAAGCAGAAATTCTGTACGCATTAACCAATAACTCCCCATTCCACACCACCCTGGTAACCTGTAACCTACTTTTGAATTTGCTTATCGCAGGTATTTCATGTGAGTGAAATCATACATTTGTCCTTTTGTGTCTGGCTTATTTCACTCAACAGGATGTCTCAGTTCATTCATGATGTAGCATGTATCAGAATTCCATTTCTTTTTAGGGCTGAATAACATTCCATTGTATGTATGTAGCACATTTTGTTTACTCATTCATCTGTTGATGGATGCTTGGGTTGCTTACACCTTTTGGCTAATCTTACCATTGCTGCTATGAACATTGTAGTACCAGTATCTATCTGAGTCCCTGTTTTCATTTCTTCTGGGTATATACTTAGAAGTGGAATTGGCGGGTCATATGGTAATTCTATACTCAATTCTCTGAGGAACAGCCAAACCGTTTTTCACAGTGACTGTAGCATTTTACATTCTCACTAACAATTCTCCACATGTTCACCAGCTCTTGTTACTTTCCGTTTTTAAAGTAATAGCCATCCTAGTAGGTTTAAAGTGTTATCTCATTGTGTTTGATTTTGATTTACATTTCCATAATAGCTGATGATGTTGAGCATCTTTTCCTGTGCTTATGAGCCATTTGTATATCCTCTTTGGGGAAATGTCTGTTCAAGTCCTTGACCATTTTTTAATTGGGTTGTTTGTCTTTTTTGTTGAGTTTTAATCTCATACACTTTTTTTCTTTTTTAATACAGTTTTATTGAGATATATTCACATATTCTACAATCATCCACAGTGTACAATCAGTTGTTCACAGTACCATTGTATAGTTGTGCATTCATCACCACAATCAATTTTGGACATTTTCCTTACTCCAAAAAATAAAAATAAAAGTAAAACAGAACATGTAAAACATTCAATACCCCACATCCCACCCTATTTTTCATTTAGTTTTTCTCCCCATTTTTCTACTCATCTGTCCATATACGGGATAAAGGGAGTGTGAGCCACAAGGTTTTCACAATCACACAGTCACACCATGTAAGCTACATAGTTAGTTATACAATCGTCTTCAACAATCAAGGCTACTGGGTTGCAGTTTGACAGCTTCAGGTATTTCCCTCTAGTCATTCTAACACACTAAAAACTAAAAAGGGATATCTATATAGCCCATAAGAATGCCCTCTAGAGTGACCTCTCGACTCCATTTGAAATCTCTCAGCCTCTGAAACTTTATTTTGTTTCATTTCTCTTCCCCTTTAGTCAAGAAGATTTTCTCAATTCCAGGTTCATCCCCAGGGGTCACGTCCCGCATTGCCAGGGGAATTTATACCCCTGGGATTCATGTCCCATGTAGGAGGAAGGGCAGTTATATTTCCTGCTGAATGGGCTTAGAATCTCATATACTTTTTTTTTTTGCTTTAAATTTTAATATTTTTATTAGAGCAGTTGTAGATTAATAGAAAAATCATGCAGAAAATACCGAGTTCCCATATATACCTCCTATTACTAACCCCTTGCAAAAGTGAGGTACATTTGTTACAATTGATGAAAGAATATTATTATAAATGGACTATGAACTATTTACTATTAATGTAATGGTTTACATTAGGGTTCATTGTTTATGACGTAAAGTCCTATGGGTTTTTTTTTAAAAATTTTATTCTAGTAACATGTATACAGACTAAAATTTCCCCTCGTAACCACATTCACATAAATAATTCATTGCAGTTAATTACATTCACAATGTTGGGCTACTATCACCACCATCCTTTACCAAAACTTTTCCATCACTCCAAACGGGAACTTTATACCAATTAAGCATTTACGCCCCATTGCCTGCCCTGACTGCAGCCCCTGCTAACCTGTATTCTAGTTTCTGGCCCTATGACTTTGCTTCTTCTAATTATTTCACTTCAGTGAGATCATACAATATCCATCCTTTTGCATCTGGCTTATTTCACTCAGCGTGATGTTTTCAAGGTTCATCCATGTTGTCACACATATCAGGACTTCACTCCTTTATACAGTTGCATGGTAGTCTGTTGTGTGGCTGTACCACATTTTGTTTATCCATTCATCAGCTGAAGAACCTCATATACTTTTGATCACTATTTCTTAATCATACTCAAAAGAGGGTTATCTACTTCAGTTTTTATTTTTAAAACTTTTTGATTTTTAAGTCCTTTCTTGTTTTTTTGTTTGTTTGTTTGCTCTATGTTTTATTATTTTCAAGCTTTGTCTTCATTAATTCTTTCTTCCAGAATTCTTGGGATTGTTTTACTTTTTTTCTGGTTTCTAAACATAGGCTACAAAGGCTATAAGTTTATGTAATTGTAAAGCAATTCATTTTTCTTTGAATATAATTTTTCCTTTACTCCAGTAAGCTTTGATATGAATAACTCTCCTTTTGTTGCTTTACACATAACTTACAATTTTCTTTTAATTTTATCTTTTTTTGCCAAAGAATTATCTAGAATATAGTTTCTTAATTTCACGATATTGCTTTTTTTGTTTCTTTTTTGACTAAAATAGTTTTTTTAACAGTTAATTTTATTGAGATTGTTCACATACCATACAATTACCCAAAGATCCAGAGTGCACAATCAGTTGCCCCCAGTACCATCATACAGCTGTGCATCCATCACCACAATTAATTTTTTTCAATTTTTAGAACATTTTTTATTACTCCAGAGAAGAAATAAAGCCAAAAAAAAGAAAACTCAAATCTTCTCATACCGCTAACTAACCCCCCCTCCATTATTGATTCATAGTATTGGTATAGTACATTTGTTACTGTTGATGAAACAATGTTAGTATAGTACTAACTGTAGTACATAGTTTGCAATCGGTATGTTTATTCCCTACATACCCCTCTATTATTAACTTCTAGTTATAGTGTCATACATTTGTTCTAGTTCATGAAAGAGATTTCTAATATTTGTACAGTTAATCACAGACATTGCCCACCACAAGATTCACTGTTTTGAGGAGGCGGGGCAAGATGGCAGACTGGTGAGCTGTATGTTTTAGTTACTCCTCCAGGAAAGTAGGTAAAAAGCCAGGAACTGCGTGGACTGGACACCACAGAGCAATCTGTCTTTGGGCATACTTCATACAACACTCATGAAAACGTGGAACTGCTGAGATCAGCGAAATCTGTAAGTTTTTGCGGCCAGGGGACCCGCGCCCCTCCCTGCCAGGCTCAGTCCCGGGGGAGGAGGGGCTGTCAGCTCCAGGAAGGAGAAGGGAGAATTGCAGTGGCTGCTCTTACCGGAAACTCATTCTACTGATTCAAACTCCAACCATAGATAGACTGAGGCCAGACACCAGAGACTCTGAGAGCAGCCAGCCCAGCAGAGAGGAGACAGGCATAGAAAAAAAACAACACGAAAAACTCCAAAATAAAAGCAGAGGATTTTTGGAGTTCTGGTGAACACAGAAAGGGGAAGGGCGGAGATCAGGCCTTGAGGCGCATATGCAAATCCCGAAGCAAGGCTGATCTCTCTGCCCTGTGCACCTTTCCTTAATGGCCCTGGTTGCTTTGTCTATTAGCATTTCAATAACCCATTAGATCTCTGAGGAGGGCCGTTTTTTTTTTTTTTTTTTTAAATCCTTTTTGCTTTTTCTAAAACAATTACTCTAAGAAGCTCAATACAGAAAGCTTCAAAGAATTGAAATTTGGGCACGTCAAGTCAAGAGCAGAACTAAGAGAGCTCTGAGACAAAAGGCAATAATCCAGTGGCTGAGAAAATTCACTAAACAACACAACTTCCCAAGAAAAGGGGGGTGTCCGCTCACAGCCACCATCCTGGTGGACAGGAAACACTCCTGCCCATCGCCAGCCCCATAGCCCAGAGCTGCCACAGACAACCCAATGTGATGGAAGTGCTTCAAATAACAGGCACACACCACAAAACTGGGCGTGGACATTAGCCTTCCCTGCAACCTCAGCTGAATGTCCCAGAGCTGGGAAGGGGGAGCAGTGTGAATTAACAGAGCCCCATTCAGCCATCATTTGAGCAGACTGGGAGCCTCCCAACACAGCCCAGCAGCCCAGAACTGCCCTGGGGGGACGGCACTCACCTGCGACATAGCACAGTCATCCCTCAACAGAGGACCCGGGGTGCACAGCCTGGAAGAGGGGCCCACTTGCAAGTCTCAGGAGCCATACGCCAATACCAAAGACTTGTGGGTCAGTGGCAGAGACAAACTGTGGCAGGACTGAACTGAAGGATTAGACTATTGCAGTAGCTTTAAAACTCTAGGATCATCAGGGAGATTTGATTGTTAGGGCCACCCACCCTCCCCGACTGCCCAGAAACACGCCCCACATACAGGGCAGGCAACACCAACTACACACGCAAGCTTGGGACACCAATTGGGCCCCACAAGACTCACTCCCCCACTCACCAAAAAGGCTAAGCAGGGGAGATCTGGCTTGTGGAGAACAGGTGGCTCGTGGACGCCACCTGCTGGTTAGGTAGAGAAAGTGTACTCCACGAAGCTGTAGATCTGATAAATTAGAGATAAGGACTTCAACTGGTCTACAAACCCTAAAAGAACCCTATCAAGGTCAGCAAATGCCACGAGGCCAAAAACAACAGAAAATTATAAAGCATATGAAAAAACCAGACGATATGGATAACCCAAGCCCAAGCACCCAAATCAAAAGACCAGAAGAGACACACCTAGAGCAGCTACTCAAAGAACTAAAGATGAACAATGAGACCCTAGTACGGGATATGAAGGAAATCAAGAAGACCCTAGAAGAGCATAAAGAAGACATTGCAAGACTAAATAAAAAAATGGATGATCTTATGGAAATTAAAGAAACTGTTGACCAAATTAAAAAGATTCTGGACACTCATAGTACAAGACTAGAGGAAGTTGAACAACGAATCAGTGACCTGGAAGATGACAGAATGGAAAATGAAAGCATAAAAGAAAGAATGGGGAAAAAAATTGAAAAACTCGAAATGGACCTCAGGGATATGATAGATAATATGAAACGTCCGAATATAAGACTCATTGGTGTCCCAGAAGGGGAAGAAAAGGGTACAGGTCTAGGAAGAGTATTCAAAGAAATTGTTGGGGAAAACTTCCCAAATCTTCTAAACAACATAAATACACAAATCATAAATGCTCAGCGAACTCCAAATAGAATAAATCCAAAAAAACCCACTCCGAGACATATACTGATCACACTGTCAAACATAGAAGAGAAGGAGCAAGTTCTGAAAGCAGCAAGAGAAAAGCAATTCACCACATACAAAGGAAACAGCATAAGACTAAGTAGTGACTACTCAGCAGCCACCATGGAGGCGAGAAGGCAGTGGCACGATATATTTAAAATTCTGAGTGAGAGGAATTTCCAGCCAAGAATACTTTATCCAGCAAAGCTCTCCTTCAAATTTGAGGGAGAGCTCAAATTTTTCACAGACAAAGAAATGCTGAGAGAATTTGCTAACAAGAGACCTGCCCTACTGGAGATACTAAAGGGAGCTCTACAGACAGAGAAACAAAGACAGGACAGAGAGACTTGGAGAAAGGTTCAGTACTAAAGAGATTCGGTATGGGTACAATAAAGGATATTAATAGAGAGAGGGAAAAATATGGCAAACATAATCCAAAGGATAAGATGGCCGATTCAAGAAATGCCTTCACGGTTTTAACGTTGAATGTAAATGGATTAAACTCCCCAATTAAAAGATATAGATTCGCAGAATGGATCAAAAAAAATGAACCATCAATATGTTGCATACAAGAGACTCATCTTAGACACAGGGACACAAAGAAACTGAAAGTGAAAGGATGGAAAAAAATATTTCATGCAAGCTACAGCCAAAAGAAAGCAGGTGTAGCAATATTAATCTCAGATAAAATAGACTTCAAATGCAGGGATGTTTTGAGAGACAAAGAAGGCCACTACATACTAATAAAAGGGGCAATTCAGCAAGAAGAAATAACAATCGTAAATGTCTATGCACCCAATCAAGGTGCCACAAAATACATGAGAGAAACATTGGCAAAAATAAAGGAAGCAATTGATGTTTCCACAATAATTGTGGGAGACTTCAACACATCACTCTCTCCTATAGATAGATCAACCAGACAGAAGACCAATAAGGAAATTGAAAACCTAAACAATCTGATAAATGAATTAGATTTAACAGACATCTACAGGACATTACATCCCAAATCACCAGGATACACATACTTTTCTAGTGCTCACGGAACTTTCTCCAGAATAGATCATATGCTGGGACATAAAACAAGCCTCAATAAATTTAAAAAGATTGAAATTATTCAAAGCACATTCTCTGACCACAATGGAATACAATTAGAAGTCAATAACCATCAGAGACTTAGAAAATTCACAATACCTGGAGGTTAAACAACACACTCCTAAACAATCAGTGGGTTAAAGAAGAAATAGCAAGAGAAATTGCTAAATATATAGAGACGAATGAAAATGAGAACACAACATACCAAAACCTATGGGATGCAGCAAAAGCAGTGCTAAGGGGGAAATTTATAGCACTAAACGCATATATTAAAAAGGAAGAAAGAGCCAAAATCAAAGAACTAATGGATCAACTGAAGAAGCTAGAAAATGAACAGCAAACCAATCCTAAACCAAGTACAAGAAAAGAAATAACAAGGATTAAAGCAGAAATAAATGACATAGAGAACAAAAAAACAATAGAGAGGATAAATATCACCAAAAGTTGGTTCTTTGAGAAGATCAACAAGATTGACAAGCCCCTAGCTAGACTGACAAAATCAAAAAGAGAGAAGACCCATATAAACAAAATAATGAATGAAAAAGGTGACATAACTGCAGATCCTGAAGAAATTAAAAAAATTATAAGAGGATATTATGAACAACTGTATGGCAACAAACTGGATAATGTAGAAGAAATGGACAATTTCCTGGAAACATATGAACAACCTAGACTGACCAGAGAAGAAATAGAAGACCTCAACCAACCCATCACAAGCAAAGAGATCCAATCAGTCATCAAAAATCTTCCCACAAATAAATGCCCAGGGCCAGATGGCTTCACAGGGGAATTCTACCAAACTTTCCAGAAAGAACTGACACCAATCTTACTCAAACTCTTTCAAAACATTGAAAAAAATGGAACACTACCTAATTCATTTTATGAAGCTAACATCAATCTAATACCAAAACCAGGCAAAGATGCTACAAAAAAGGAAAACTACCGGCCAATCTCCCTAATGAATATAGATGCAAAAATCCTCAACAAAATACTTGCAAATCGAATCCAAAGACACATTAAAAAAATCATACACCATGACCAAGTGGGGTTCATTCCAGGCATGCAAGGATGGTTCAACATAAGAAAAACAATCAATGTATTACAACACATTAAAAACTCAAAAGGGAAAAATCAATTAATCATCTCAATAGATGCTGAAAAAGCATTTGACAAAATCCAACATCCGTTTTTGATAAAAACACTTCAAAAGGTAGGAATTGAAGGAAACTTCCTCAACATGATAAAGAGCATATATGAAAAACCCACAGCCAGCATAGTACTCAATGGTGAGAGACTGAAAGCCTTCCCTCTAAGATCAGGAACAAGACAAGGATGCCCGCTGTCACCAATGTTATTCAACATTGTGCTGGAAGTGCTAGCCAGGGCAATCCGGCAAGACAAAGAAATAAAAGGCATCCAAATTGGAAAAGAAGAAGTAAAACTGTCATTGTTTGCAGATGATATGATCTTATATCTAGAAAACCCTGAGAAATCAACGATACACCTACTAGAGCTAATAAACAAATTTAGCAAAGTAGCGGGATACAAGATTAATGCACATAAGTCAGTAATGTTTCTATATGCTAGAAATGAACAAACTGAAGAGACACTCAAGAAAAAGATACCATTTTCAATAGCAACTAAAAAAATCAAGTACCTAGGAATAAACTTAACCAAAGATGTAAAAGACCTATACAAAGAAAACTACATAACTCTACTAAAAGAAATAGAAGGGGACCTTAAAAGATGGAAAAATATTCCATGTTCATGGATAGGAAGGCTAAATGTCATTAAGATGTCAATTCTACCCAAACTCATCTACAGATTCAATGCAATCCCAATCAAAATTCCAACAACCTACTTTGCAGACTTGGAAAAGCTAGTTATCAAATTTATTTGGAAAGGGAAGATGCCTCGAATTGCTAAAGACACTTTAAAAAAGAAAAACGAAGTGGGAGGACTTACACTCCCTGACTTTGAAGCTTATTATAAAGCCACAGTTGCCAAAACAGCATGGTACTGGCACAAAGATAGACATATAGATCAATGGAATCGAATTGAGAATTCAGAGATAGACCCTCAGATCTATGGCCGACTGATCTTTGATAAGGCCCCCAAAGTCACCGAACTGAGCCATAATGGTCTTTTCAACAAATGGGGCTGGGAGAGTTGGATATCCATATCCAAAAGAATGAAAGAGGACCCCTACCTCACCCCCTACACAAAAATTAACTCAAAATGGACCAAAGATCTCAATATAAAAGAAAGTACCATTAAACTCCTAGAAGATAATGTAGGAAAACATCTTCAAGACCTTGTATTAGGCGGCCACTTCCTAGACTTTACACCCAAAGCACAAGCAACAAAAGAGAAAATAGATAAATGGGAACTCCTCAAGCTTAGAAGTTTCTGCACCTCAAAGGAATTTCTCAAAAAGGTAAAGAGGCAGCCAACTCAATGGGAAAAATTTTTGGAAACCATGTATCTGACAAAAGACTGATATCTTGCATATACAAAGAAATCCAGAACTCAATGACAATAGTACAGACAGCCCAATTATAAAATGGGCAAAAGATATGAAAAGACAGTTCTCTGAAGAGGAAATACAAATGGCCAAGAAACACATGAAAAAATGTTCAGCTTCACTAGCTATTAGAGAGATGCAAATTAAGACCACAATGAGATACCATCTAACACCGGTTAGAATGGCTGCCATTAAACAAACAGGAAACTACAAATGCTGGAGGGGATGTGGAGAAATTGGAACTCTTATTCATTGTTGGTGGGACTGTATAATGGTTCAGCCACTCTGGAAGTCAGTCTGGCAGTTCCTTAGAAAACTAGAGATAGAGCTACCATTCGATCCAGCGATTGCACTTCTCGGGATATACCCGGAAGATCGGAAAGCAGTGACACGAACAGATATCTGCACGCCAATGTTCATAGCAGCATTATTCACAATTGCCAAGAGATGGAAACAACCCAAATGTCCATCAACAGATGAGTGGATAAATAAAATGTGGTATATACACACGATGGAATACTACGCGGCAGTAAGAAGGAACGATCTGGTGAAACATATGACAACATGGATGAACCTTGAAGACATAATGCTGAGCGAAATAAGCCAGGCACAAAAAGAGAAATATTATATGCTACCACTAATGTGAACTTTGAAAAATGTAAAACAAATGGTTTATAATGTAGAATGTAGGGGAACTAGCAGTAGAGAGCAATTAAGGAAGGGGGAACAATAATCCAAGAAGAACAGATAAGCTATTTAACGTTCTGGGGATGCCCAGAAATGACTATGGTCTGTTAATTTCTGATGGATGTAGTAGGAACAAGTTCACTGAAATGTTGCTATAGTATGTAACTTTCTTGGGGTAAAGTAGGAACATGTTGGAAGTTAAGCAGTTATCTTAGGTTAGTTGTCTTTTTCTTACTCCCTTGCTATGGTCTCTTTGAAATGTTCTTTTATTGTATGTTTGTTTTCTTTTTAACTTTTTTTTTCATACAGTTGATTTGAAAAAAGAAGGGAAAGTTAAAAAAAAAAAAAAAAGAAAAAAGACAAACAAGGAAAAAAAAAAAAAACAAAAAAAAACGATGTAGTGCCCCCTTGAGGAGCCTGTGGAGAATGCAGGGGTATTCGCCTACCCCACCTCCATGGTTGCTAACATGACCACAGACATAGGGGACTGGTGGTTTGATGGGTTGAGCCCTCTACCATAAGTTTTACCCTTGGGAAGACGGTTGCTGCAAAGGAGAGGCTAGGCCTCCCTGTATTTGTGCCTAAGAGTCTCCTCCTGAATGCCTCTTTGTTGCTCAGATGTGGCCCTCTCTCTCTGGCTAAGCCAACTTGAAAGGTGAAATCACTGCCCTCCCCCCTACGTGGGATCAGACACCCAGGGAAGTGAATCTCCCTGGCAACGTGGAATATGACTCCCGGGGAGGAATGTAGACCCGGCATCGTGGGATGGAGAACATCTTCTTGACCAAAAGGGGGATGTGAAAGGAAATGAAATAAGCTTCAGTGGCAGAGAGATTCCAAAACGAGCCGAGAGATCACTCTGGTGGGCACTCTTACGCACACTTTAGACAACCTTTTTTAGGTTCTAAAGAATTGGGGTAGCTGGTGGTGGATACCTGAAACTATTAAACTACAACCCAGAACCCATGAATCTCGAAGACAGTTGTATAAAAATGTAGCTTATGAGGGGTGACAGTGGGATTGGGAATGCCATAAGGACCAAACTCCACTTTGTCTAGTTTATGGATCGATGTGTAGAAAAGTAGGGGAAGCAAACAAACAGACAAAGGTACCTAGTGTTCTTTTTTACTTCAATTGCTCTTTTTCACTCTAATTATTATTCTTGTTATTTTTGTGTGTGTGCTAATGAAGGTGTCAGGGATTGATTTAGGTGATGAATGTACAACTATGTAATGGTACTGTAAACAATCGAAAGTACAATTTGTTTTGTATGACTGCGTGGTATGTGAATATATCTCAATAAAATGATGATTAAAAAATATATATATATATATTTATAGTGAAATGTAATATATCTGTCACCCATATATAACTATAAAACAATAAGTATTTTTAAAAATTAAGATATCTGTTAGAGACCATTTTGTCTAATATTTTTGATATTAAATAATGTGAGGTGCCTTGGGTATGATAATCATTGCCAGAAAAAGTGAGTTTTAATTTTTTTTTTCCATAGAGTTGTGAAGTTAATACACAACATTCATTTAGAAAGATCCTGAGTTAGAATATCCAAAAATGTCATTGAAGAAACCAGTTGGTGAGAATGCATTTGGATGACCTGAACACATAGTTGTTGTGTCTCTAAATCCCAGACATACTTTATTAGGACAATCCAGCTGGTTTGCTATTTCTATCTCCTCATTATCAACACGCTTATGGTATGGCCTCTTCCCCTTCACTTCCAATGCCAGGAATTTTGCAGTGACACCATGTTAGCAAGGCAGAGACTGAGGGGGTGGGGAAAGCCAATGACAACTTCACACTGATGCAGGGGTAGGAAAACATGTTTTCTCAACATTTGGGTACCTGGTTAAGAGTAATGGTTGAAAGTTTTAATCTCTTTACTTGGAGAATTTGAAGAAATTATAAAATTTCATAGGTTTCTACACACGCTCTTAAGAAAAATCATGTTCATTCCATTCTACACTAGCAAATACATAAAATCTGTTTTTAAGTTTCAAAGCTCCAGAATTCTTTGTGTTTCTCTTCTTTCCCACCCATCTTGATATCATACAAACTTAAGAAAGTGAGAGGAAGAATTGTCCTACGGTCTTATTTCAAAGTTTACATGATCAAAAACAGCTCAATAACTGAATACCATGTAATGTTTATTATTGTGTGAGCAGCTTTATTAAATGGACTATGTAAATCCTCTTCTAATGTATCAGAACATAAAGAAAGTGGATATGAAAATCTTTGTGGTAATTGTTTGCAGTTCTGTTTCCAAATGGTAAAATGAAAAACAGATTAATGACTCCTTTGACAGTTTCCTAGGATTTCACATTTTGTGGGTTAGTTAAGCTCTTTGAAAGTTAGCTATGACTTGTAGAAATGTGGATTCTCAAATTTATATTGGTTATACAGATAAATGATCATTCACTGTGAAAAAAAAAAAAAGATTCACTGTTTTATACATTCTCATTTTTTAACCTCCTTCTGGTGACATACGTGACTCTAAGCTTCCCCTGTGCACCACATTCACACACCATTCAGCACTGTTAGTTACTCTCATAATAATGTGCTACCATCACCTCTGTCCATTTCCAAACACTTAAGTTCAACCTAGTTGAACATTCTGTTCATAATAAGCAACTGCTCCCCGTTCTTTAGCCTCATTCTGTATCCTGGTAACTTATGTTTCATGTCTATGAGTTTACACGTTATAATTAGTCCATATCAGTGTGATCATGCAATATTTGTCCTTATATGCCGACTTACTTTACTCAACATAGTAACCTCAAGGTTTCTTCATCAAGCTGTTTTTTAAGACAGTTTTGTTCACCCACCATACATTATGTCCTAAGTAAACAATCGATGGTTCCCTGTACAGTCATGTATTTACGTATTCACCACCATCACCACTCTCTAAGGACATCTCCATTTCTTCCACAAAGAAGGAGGAAGAGTCAAAGAAGGTAGAGAGACAAAAGAAAAAGAAAAAGAAATTGAAAGAAAAAAATGACAGCTAAAAAGTAACAAAAGGAAAGATAGAATTAAACTAAAGTAGAATAAAAGAGTGAGACAACATTACCAATGCCAAGAGTCCCATACCCCCCACCTTATGTCCCCCTCTGATAGGCATTTAGGTTTGGTATATTGCCTTTGTTACATTAAAGGAAGCATAGTACAATGTTTATGTTAGCTGTAGTCCCTAGTTTGCATTGATTGTATTTTTTCCCCAATGCCACCCTATTTTTAACACCTTGCAAGGTTTGCACATAGTCTTATCAAGCTTCCTTTGTATGTGATGGATTGCCTTTCTCTTGCCACTTTCAGGATTTTCTCTTTGTCTTTGACGTTTGATAATCTGATTTTTAAGTGTCTAGGCGTAGGCCTATTCAGATCTATTCTGTTTGGAGTATGCTGTGCTTCTTGGATCTGTAATTTTATGTCTTTCATAAGAGATGGGAAATTTTCATTGATTATTTCCTCTATTATTGCTTCTGTTCCTTTTCTCTTCTCTTATCCTTATGGGACACCAATGACATATACATTCCTGCATTTCATTTTGTCCTTAAATTCCCAGAGATATTGATCAAATTTTTCCATTCTTTTCCCTACCTGTTCTTTTGTGTGTAGGCTTTCTGGTGTCTTGTTCTCCAGTTCCTGAGTGTTTTCTTCTGCCTCTTGAAATCTGCTGTTGTATGTCTTCACTGTGTTTTTCATCTCTTGTGTTGTGCCTTTCACATCCATAGATTCTGCCAGTTGTTTTTCCAAACTTTAGATTTCTACCTTATGTTTGCCCAGTGTTTTCTTTATAGGCTTCATCTCTTTTGCCATATCTTCCTTGAAGTCATTGATTTGGCTTTTTTATTTGATTTAGCATATTTCTTTGAAAA
This sequence comes from Choloepus didactylus, assembly GCF_015220235.1. Taxonomy (NCBI): domain Eukaryota; kingdom Metazoa; phylum Chordata; class Mammalia; order Pilosa; family Megalonychidae; genus Choloepus; species Choloepus didactylus. The sequence goes on from NC_051335.1 coordinate 14,518,063, forward strand.
TCTTTAATAGATTATTTCATTAAAGGGAAAGAGTATCTCAACTGTATCTTGAATGAGGTGTAAGTTTGTTCCTATGGGCCATATCTTTGCTTTTCCTAGCATAGATTGTAGTTTTCTGTTGTCTAGACATCTGGTTTCCTTGGTTACCCCAATCAGATTTTCCTAGACCAGAACAGGTTCAGATCTCAGAATGGGGTTATATTCAGTTTCAAGTCTCCCTGTGGATGTGTCTTGGATATTGACAGACTTTCCTGTGAGTTCTCTAGCTGCTGTGCTTTCCCTAACATGCCCAGCAAGTGGCGCCTGTCAGCCTGTTGCTCCCACCTGGCATAAGAAGGTGTGGTCCCTTTAGTTTCTGTTTTGGCTGTTTTCCCCCAGGCTCTGGGGTCTGGTTCTTAAGGGAAGACTGGTAGTAAGAGCTGGGCCTCACTGCCTTCCTCTCAGGAAGATAGACTCCCTAGGGAGTTATCATCTGCATTTGAGTAGCTCCTCTGTCTCTCTGACTCTGTTATCTCCTCCCCTGTCTGGGTCAGAGCGCTGCAGACTGAAAATGGCTGAGGCTTTCTCCACTGAGCCCCTCAGGTTGAGAGATAAGAAGGGACAGAAAGCCCCATTTCAGAGCCAGTCCACAGCCCCCTAGTTTTGCCTGTTGACCAGAGAGTACCTGGTCTTCTGGGCTCCCCCACCTGGACAGAGGAGTCCTCCAGTTTTTTAAGGTCAGTCATCACTAAAAGCCTCTGTCTGCTTGTTAGGGGTTTGTAGCTTGTATTCAGCAGTGCACTTTGTTAATTAAAACCCCAGTTGGAGCTGGGCTGGGCTATATTCACCTGCTCAAAGAGTGCTGCTTTCTACCACAGTGAGGTTTGCAGCTCAGCCTGCTGTGGGGGGAGGGGGAGCAGTTCTGTATTTTTTACTTACAGATTTTATGCTGCAATCTTAGGTATTCCTCCCATTCCAGGTTGGTGTATGATGTGTGGACCATCACAGTTGTTCCCCAGCAGTAATTCCAAATTATTTACTAGTTGTTCCTGGCTGTTTATTAGTTGTTCCAGGGGGAGTAACTAAATTCCACTCCTCTTTATGCTGCCATCTTGCCCCCTCCCTCATAATATTGCATTTTAATGGAATAATTCAGTTTGGCAACATTTAGAGAAATGACTGATAGAACTGATTTATCTACTGCATATTGTTTTAACACCCCTTTCGTCTCATCTTGCTGGCTTAGCACATTGATTTTCATGACCTGTCTCCATTACTAATTGTTTTTTTTTTTTTTTGTATTTTTCTGTTGTGTTTCCTGCTGTACTACTTCAGTTGTATTTAAAAATAAGATACCAATAATAAGGACCTGTTGGTAAGTTGTGGGTCTGCAGAGTAACCTTCCTGTAAAACACACGTGTGCATACTGTATGTTTCTAATTCATTTTGTGAAGGGCATGGCACCTAACAGAAACAACGCAGCCACACAGAACTGGAACAGATCAGTATAACTTGTGGTTTTCCCAGGGTTTCTTTGTCCCTTTACGAGGCATGCACCCCATCCTGATATCCTACCAGATTTAAAAAATCATACAAATCTTTGGTATTCCTCCAGTCTATTATATTTGGGGGTTATCCCACAATTCCAGAAGAATTGAGGGGAAAAATCCATGTACTTTTTAAATGGACTATTTATAGACACTGATGGGCTCCCCTGGTTCTTAAACCACATCCAGCATGAATGAGATCACTCCTTATTCAGGGCACAAGAAGCCAGAGTCAGTGTCCCTGAACAGTATGTCTATGTCTTTTACCCAGTTTTGTGGGAAAGCCATTTCTCTGCTTGTATTTTGTTTGTATCTACAACTGTGATGTGTGAAGACCTAAAATAGGTGTTTCTGTGTATCTCTATTCAATTCAAGGGTTAGCACATTGTGAAAATTCATCTCAAGTACACGTTGCTTCAAGAAAAGCATAGTGGAGGGTTCTAGAGTGAGCCATGGGTCCAAATCTTCATTCAACCAATTACTAGTTTTATGAATTTGGGCAGGTTAGTTAATGTTGTGAGACGTAAATGAGTTAAGTAATGTAGAGCCCCATCCCAATGCCCCTCACGCAGTAAGTGCTCAATAAATGGTAGTTAATATTCCTAATACTTTGTCACATATTCGTACGGCATCCCATCCCAGGAGTAAACAAAGCCAAAGACTTGGGGGCTGAAAAAACAGAGTGGTTTTCTTGGAGGAAGGGAATGCATATTCCCATGCCAAGCATGGGAGTTAGACTTTTGAGTTACTTAATTGAACCAAACTTAACCCTCAAGTTGGTCTTGGGAGGCAACTGAGGCTCAAAAAGGTTCAAACCCATTATAGAATCTAGGTTTGTATGACTTTGAAGTCTGTACTCTTTCCTTCACCCCGTGCTCTGGTTCTCTCATCTTAAGTTTGTTTTACACCAAGGTGATGTGTGGGTGGACTCTTCTGCAACATCCATTTTGGCCAAAGCATCAGATGTTGAAACTTAATTCTGACAAATGTGTGCCTTTGTCACAGGGACAATAGAGAGGGCATGCCTCTCTCAGCACAGAGCCACTGAACCATCAGAAACTGCTTCAGTTTCATTCCCACAGGAGAGTGGGTGGCTTCCTTTATAGATATAAAGGGTTGTGCTTTGTTTTTTCTGGCTTCATTTGTGGAGGTCAGTGCACTGTGTCTGAATTTTTCTTTGTAGTGAATTGGGAGCCCAGATGGGGCACCGTAGAAGCAGACTGTCGGCAGCTGTTGAGTGCTGAGAGGCCAAACGTAAGGTGGCCTGGTCTGCTGAGGCAGTCCTGAGTATGAGGAGCCAGTGTGGTGAGCCTCCTCCCAGAGCCTCTAGCTGAGGTAAAGCTTAGATTCAAAAGCAAAAAGATTAAATGCAGGCATGAGTGGGTGTAAACAGAAGTGCCAAGAGTCAAGAAGAGTTGAGGATTAAGAAGGTAACATATTACGGAGCAAAGGCTCTGGAGACAGACTGCGTGTAAAATGTAGGCAGACAGCTTAATCACTTTGTCTTAAGTCAGGTTCACTGGAAGCAGAGCCCAAGAAGGGGCTTCTTAGGTAAAGTGATTTATTGAGGAAGTGCTTTTAGGAGAATACTATAGGAGAGTGGGAGAGACGTGTTATTTCAGGAAAGTTCAGTCTCAGCCTGATCCCATATGAATTGTACCACAAAAATTGTTCAGCCCGGGAGTTAGTTCCTGGAAGGTGGGGTGTAACCTTCCAGCAATCTCCAGGTGAGGTGACTCCCATAAGCTAAGGTTAATCTTCCTGAGATGTTAGCAGTTGCAGGAATGGGTGCAGAGGCCTGGTGGGAAAAGAGATCTAGGTAGGGTACCAACAAGCCTGATACATACTATGAGCTTTCGATTCCTCATTTGTTAAGCAGAAATGGTAGCTTTTTGGGACTGAAACTAGGAAGTTCCTGGGTGATTACAGTGAATAATGTTTTCCAAAGATTTGTTTTTATTCATTGGTATATGCTTGAGACCTGGGCTATCAGACAGTTAACTCAAAAGCAACGAATTGGCAGGATCCATGCCTTGAAAGTTCAGAGCAGTGTGTATTAGTTTACTATTGCTGCTGTAACAACCACAAGCTTAGTGACTTAAAACAACACATATTTGTTTTCTAGGTTCTGTAGGTCAGCAGTTCTGTAGATCAGAATTTTTGTTTTGTAGGTCAGAAGTCTGTCATGGTTCTCACTGGGCTAAAATGAAGATGTCAGTAGGGCTGCATTCCTTTCTGGAAGTTCAAGGGGAGAATCTGTTGCCTTGCATTCTCCAGCTTCTAGAGGCTGTCTGAATTCTTTGGCTCATGGCCCCCTTCCATCTTCAGAGCCAGCAACAGTGGGTCAAGGCTTTCTCACATGGCATTATTCTGACTCTTCTGCCTCCCTCTAACTCTTATAAGGACCTTGTGATAACATTGGTCCACCTGGATAATCCAGGAAAATCTCCTCATCTCAAAATCCTTAATTTAATCACACTGCAAAGTCCTTTTGCCATGTAAGATAACTTATTCCTGAGTTCAAGAGATCAGGATGCAGACATCTTTGGGGGGGGGGGCATTATTCTATCTGCTATACAGGGGTTGGCAAACTTTTTCTGTAAAGGGTCAGGCAGTAAGTACTTTTAGCTTTTTGGGCCATAGAGTCTCTTTGACATCTACTCCATGCTGCTGTTGTAGCATGGAATCAGCTTTAGATAGTACGTACATGAATGTGTTGGGCTGCATTCTAATAAAACTTGATTTATGGACACTGAAATTTGAATCTCATGTAATTTTCCATGCTATGACATTTCTTCTTTTGATTCCCCCCAACCATTTACAAATATAACAATCAGTCTTACCTTGCAGGCTGTACAAAAACATGTGGCAGGCCAGATTTGGCCCCAGGGGCTGTATTGGCTTAGGATATTTTTGTCCCAGCTGATATAAGATTTTGAGAAAGAATCTTCAAATGTTTGGAACAATTTCTTCACCATGCTTGGCTGGTTGTCATACATACTGCAAACCTCAGCCTTGCAGTCTGTACTACTTTCTATCTGATGTTTGTTTCCCATAAGGACTACCCTCCTTTTAATTTTTCATGGAGATTGCTGAAGGTAAAATGATGATGGTTGGTCTTGAAATCTTGTTTCTGAATGGATGGTAAGTTTTTGGAAAGACAGGCACAGTGAGAAGAATAGTCTAGATTATGTGAGTTAATTGGAGAAAGTAATCTGCATATTGACATTTCTGTTTTTCCCCATTAAACCAGAGGCACTCAGAATCTTCTTAACATTTTATTGGAGCTGGTTAAATTGGTGAGCAAAAAGAGGTGGGTGAGAAAGAAATGTGTAGCATAATAAAATATTAAATTATATTTGGGAGCACCTAGCCGGGGTTAGTTTGGCATCTCACAATATATTATGACTACCTCAGATTTATTGAAAGTAATTTTCTCTTTAAAATACAACACTTTTTCTTGCTATAATATTTATGCCTCTTGTTGAATGATAGTTGACTGTGAAACATTCTTTTTTTCTTTCTCTCTTGTATCTTTTGTTAGGTTAAGGGGAAGAGGACCCTGGGAGAAAATATTGCCGATAATGGAGGTCTGCGGGAAGCTTTTCGGGTAGGCACTGTTACATTTGCTGTGATTTTAAAACTTAAGCTCTGAAACACCGAATGGGTGTACCTCAATTTACACCACAGACATGTTCTTGAGGAGCTGGATATTATGGAATTTCTGTAAAGAGAATTGTATTTCCCATCGAGTCTCATGTAATTGGAGCTGCATTTCTTTCCTTTTTCTTTCTGGGGTGTAAAGTCACCCTAAAGCATGATATTCAATGTCCAGAACCATGTATTTAAAGGATGGTTTTCAGAAAATACAGTCATAATAATATCACAGCACGTTACAAAAATCTCCCTGGGGCTAAGGTCATATGAGATTTCCTTGAGTATAGCTCTCTCTATGGACCTCCTTATAATTCTCTCTTAAAATATTGAACTTAAATTGTGGCCACAGGGTAGTGGTTTTCATATTCTGGGTCAGGTAAGAGTCCACAATTGTGTTTTCATCATCCAATGGTCTGTGGTTAAACAAAAAACAGAAGGATAATGCGGAAAGACTTTCATAAGGCTAAATGCTTTCAATTTAAAGAGCTGGCTATTTTTCTGAGGTTATGTCCTCCCTATATTCTAGTTAAAATGTAGTTTATAAGATGATGGTGAGAGAAAATGGTTGTTTTTCCCTTTACTTGGCAAAATGAAGAATTAGAAATATGTTACTTCTGAAATTTATTGCCATAGGCTTTGCCATTCATTGTGTTAGATTTGTCTGTACCCTGGTAGGAATTGAAAGAAATGCTTCTTTTTAGAGTTATTTAACATCTGCATACTTTGGTCCAGTGATTTTGATGTCTGTTAGATGTAAGATCTTTTTGCAGGTGAACCTGTCTCACTGTTAAATAAGATGACATTGACTTGCATTTCCATGTGTTTGTTTCCTTACAGGAAAACTTGACTCACTACATTTTGCACATGGTAGAGACATTTTCAGTATTTCTTCTTTGGATGAGAAAAGAGAAAAATAGTCATTGCTGAGAATCATCTCTTCTGCTTCTCTGACTAGGCTTACAGGAAATGGATAAGTGACAAAAGGCAGGGAGTGGAGGAGCCTCTCCTACCAGGCATCTCATTCACCAACAACCAGCTCTTCTTCCTGAGTTATGCTCATGTGAGTAGACCAAGAAAAGGACAGTGAAGATGAAATTTGGGACTTTGGCTTGTTCCCTTAATCAGAGGTTTGGAACAAAGATTTAATGGGATAACTTGGATTCTAGCCAAAATCTTACCTTGCTGACTATTTTCAGGACGCATTTCATCTTGTTAGTATTCTATGGAACATAATTAATGAACTGAATCAAAGTTTATTGGTATTTTTTTACCAAGTGGGTTACCGATCCTAAGGCAACTCACTTGGTACATCTTCAGGATATCTTGACTTCTTAATGTGTTTGATACCATTTGCTCTAATGACTGGCTCTTTGGTTTTCATGGCTCTGCTCTTTCCTGATTTCTTCTCTTCCTTTGCGTCATCTGTGGACTTATCTTTATCCCACTATTCTCAACCTTTGGAGGACCCTGTGTAGAATAACACAATCTCATTCCCTATTCTAGGTTCCATGTAATTATGTTGTTTAAATAAACTGACCATACAGGTTAAATTAGATAGTGTGCTGCAGAAGATTTAAATTTTGTACCAAATAAACATCTCTTAAATAACAGTTAAAACTCAGGAATAGATGTGACTGCTGTAAGAGCTTACAATCTAGGAACCTTTACAATAAGCCTTATTGAGCATTCTGTACTCCTGCATCGTTGATTGCCCAATCTCTGCCCACATTCTATCCCCTGATAACCTATGCTCTCAAATTCAATTCTTAGCATTTGCTCATTATAGTTAGTTTATATTAGTGAGGCCTTACAATATTTGTCCTTTCGTTTCTGGCTTATTTCACTCAATATAATATTCTCAAGGTTCATTCACCTAGTTTTATGCCTCATAACTTCATTCCTTCTTGCAGTCACTCAATATTCCATTGTATGTATACAACACAATGTGCGCTTCCATTCATCAGTCGATGTACCCTTAGGCCATCTCCATCCATAGCAAATCATAAATACTGCTGCCATAAACACCAGTGTGCAAATGCCTACTCGTTTCCCTGCTTTTAGTTCTTCGAAGTATATACCAAATAATGGGATTGTTGGATCATATAGCACCCCTATACTTAGCCTCCTGTGAAACCACCACACTGCCCTCCAGAGGGGCTCCAGAGGGGCTACACCATTCTACCTCCCTACCAACAGTGAATAGGTATATCTTTCTCTATACATCTTCTTCAGCACTTGCATCTTTCTGTTCATTTTTTAAACACTTTGACTCACACGCCATACAATCCATCTTAAGTGAACTATCAGTAGCTTCTAGTGTAATCACATGGTTACGCATTCACCACCACAGTCTATAGGAGAACATGTCCATTTCTTCCGCAAAGAAGGAAGAAGAGGAAAAAAATAAAAGGATAAAGAATAAAAAAATTAAAAAGGAAAAACAACAACAAGAAAAATCCCATACCCCTCTCTTATATCCCCTTCTATTGACATTTAACTTTGGTATATTGCCTTTGTTACAATTAATAGAAGAATATTACAGTGTTACTGTTAAGTATAGACCCTAGTTTGCATTGATTGTATTTTTTCCCATATACCATCCCATTTTCAACACCTTGTAATGTTGACATTCACTTGTTCTCCCCCATGTAAAAACTTTCTATTTCTACATTTATTCACCATCATTGTCCACTCTAGGCTTTGCTAAGTTATGCAATCTCATTTTTATCCTCTCTCTTTCTTTCTGGTGTCATACATGCCTCTAGCCTTCCTCTTTCAACCATACTCACACTCTGTTCATTATACTTACAATATTGAGCTACCATCACATAGAATTGTGCTATCCATTTCTGGATCTTTACAGTCAATCCTGTTGAACATTCTGTACTCTTTCAGCATCAAACGCCCAATCTCTACCCTCTTTCTACCTCCTGATAACCTGTGTTCTTAACTCTGACTCTCAGAGTTTGCTCATTAATACTTAGTTCATGTGAGTGAGACCATACAGTCTTTGTCCTTTTGTTTCTGGCTAATTTCTCTCAACATAATATCCTCAGGGTTCATCCACATGGCTGCATGCACCGTGACTTTGTTCTGTCATCTTGCTGCATAATTTTGCATCATATGTATATATGACAGTTTGTTTATCCACTCATCCGTTGATGGACATTTGGTGGGCTGTTTCCATCTCTTGACAATTGTGAATAATGCCACTATAAACATCAGTATACAAATGTCCGTTTGTGTCTTAGCCTTCAGTTCCTCCAAGTATGTATCTAGTAATGGGGTTGCTGGGTCATACAGAAATTCTATACTTAGCTTCCTGAGTGTTCTTGTTTGCTAAAGCTGCTGAAATGCAATAGACCAGAAACATAATGGCTTTTACAATGGGGGTTTATTAGGTTACAAATTTACAGTTCTAAGGCCATAAAAGTGTCCAAACAAAGGCATCAACAACTGGATACCTTCCCTGAAGAAAGGCTGATGGTGTCCAGAACACCTCTGTTAGCTGAGAAGGCACATGGCTGATGTCTGCTGGTCCTTTGCTCCCTGGTTGCATTGCTTTCAGCTTCTGATTCCAGTGGCTTTCTCTTTAAGCATCTGTGAGTTCTCAGTTATCTTCTCCAGGGCAAACTCTGGGCTTCATCTCTTAGTTTAGCATCTCCAAACATCCTTCTGTCTGCATCTCCAAGTGTCTGGGTCTTTGTCAACTCTGAGCTCTCTCTCTCTCCATGAGCTCTCTTAAGGACTCGAGTAAACTAATTAAGACCCACCTTAGATTGGCGAGGTCACATCTTCAAAGAAATCTAATCAAAATGTCCCACCCACGATTAGGTGGGCCACATCTCCATGGAAACAACCTAATGAAATAATCCCACCCACAAAAAGTCTGCACCCAGAAGATTGGGGTAAAAGAGCATGCCTTTTCTGGGATACATAACAGTTTCAAAACACCAAATTGCCTTCCAGAGCAGTTGCACCATTCTGCATTCCCACCAACAGTGAATAAGTGTACCTCTTTCTCCGCATCTTCTCTAGCACTTGTAGTTTTCTTTTCTTTCTTTTTTTTTTTTTTTTTGATAATGGCCTTTCTGGTAGGTATGAGATGATATCTCGTTGTTTTGATTTGCATTTCCCTAATAGCTACTGAAGTTGAGCATCTTTTCATATGTTTTTGAACCATTTGTATTCCCTCTTTGGAAAAGTGTCTGTCCATGTCTTTTGTCCATTTTTAAATTGGGTTGTTTGTCTTTTTATCATTGAGTTATAGAATCTCCTTATATATCCTTGATATTAAACCCTTATTTCCAAGCAAGAGCTGTAAAGATAAAGCTATAAAATTACGCATCCTCTAAGACCATGTCAATTACTAATATAAGAAATGGTAAATGCAGTAGGACTCAAGAAGGATCCTGAGAGACTCCCATATAAAAAAAAAATTTTTTACGCTTATATGAACCCTCCAGAGAATGAAAGAATGTGCACAGGCCCTTATGTAGCATCCTGAATTGTTCTTAAGCCTCTTAAAACTTCTGCCAGGTTTTTAATGCTTTCTCCAGGAAGTGATATGTCACTTCTGCTTGCATTTCATTGGTCACAGCAAGTCATATACCCACACCTAGCATCAGGGGAGATGGGGAAGTACAGTTCTAGAGTGAGGCGAGCAAAATACTAACTTCCCCTGACCATACTCGGTAATGTAAGGTTGATACATTTTATTGATTTGAATGAATATGGGTAAATTTGATTATTTCAAGTATTAAATTAATTTGAATGAATACACTGTTGATTCCTGGGCACATAGCCTATCCTCCGTTGATTTAAAGTACCTCTCTGGAAAGCTTCCTAATTCACTTAAATTGCAGAATCATTCACAGTGGTAAAACCTTCAACCCTGGGAATTACAACAATAGGTGTTCCTGCTGATAATGGTTTTATCTGATCTACTACAATTGTTTGTCATCCATTGATTCTAAAATTATTCCTCAGTATAATTTGGAGCAGTTAAGACAATAGAAAATGTGTAATTGGAATAGACATGTACTTATTGGGATGTTTTTCTCTTCCAGGTGAGATGTAATTCCTACAGACAAGAAGCTGCCCGAGAACAAGTCCATATTGGTGCTCACAGCCCTCCTCAGTTTAGGTAAATGGGCAAAGGGGCAACACCAGTTTTCAACTCTGCATCTCCCCACTTCCACTCCCACCCAGCCATCCCAGTGCTCTACCAAATAGGTAGTCTGAACAAAAACCCATATCATGAACAGTATGATTGCCATTTTGCAGACCAAAAAATCTGGCAGAACAGAAGCTGAGCATCTTTTCTTTAGTTAGTAGTAAGGTAGTTTAGTCAGCTTTCTCTCAAATAAATTTCTGCTGGTGGGCACTTGTACACACCTCCAGTATAGTGCTTTATCAAGAGACCTATGAGGTTGTACAAGACTCCAAAGATAAGTTGGAATCCAAATCCTAGCTTTAAGTATTAAATCCCATTTATTATCTTCCAAGTTTTGAAAGGCAGCACTCCATGGGTGTCATATATGGCACTTCTCAGTAAACCAGAATATTTGCTTTATCCAACTGCCTACTTTTTTGTCTGGGCTAAGTAACAGTGCTTGTTGTGTTAGAAATGGGTAAGATTTTATGTGTTGTCTTAGAAATGGATGTGATTTTATGTACTTTGCTTGAAAACACCTAGAGCTTTGTGTTGAAGAAAATCGTTATTTAACACCTCTTGTTCTTTCACATGTCAACCAACAAACATGACTAAATGCCCTCTTTCCAAATAGCTCTGAACACAAGGGAAGATCCATGGTGATATTTAGCAATTATAACTCATGTACAGTCAAAAGTTCCTCTGCATTTTAGCTTTTAGTTTGACTTGTATTTAGAAACTATTGCTTGTATGTGAAAGGGAGAGGATTATGAATTACAATCTTATTTCATTGTCAAAATGTATAAAATGTTTAGTAAAAATAAAATTGAAATTAATATTACTTACCCTGGGCCAGATTGTATAGTGTGAGAGAAATTGTCTATAGTAGGGGACAGAGAATTAAAATGAGAAATGCAACAAACCATAATAATTTACATTTATTCATTCTTTGCTTAGAACATATTATATCTGGATATCTTTGTATTTAATGTTTAAATGAATCCATTAGCATATTGCAGGAAAATCATCTAGAATTTCTCCTATATTTAAAAATCTTATTCCTAAAACCTTGCTTTAGAAATCCTTCAGAAATTGGATATAAATTACCCACTAGCATAAAAATCTAATCACTGTGTTGGAAGTTCTCCCCCACTGGGCTCAGCTGTCAAGAAGGCTGATGGTCTCTAATGTACTAAAATGTGCTCCACTGACAAATGGTGCAGATGAAACCACACAGTAGATTAATTACTCAATAGATAAGTTTTTAGAAACTAATTTCCTTTTACTAACTAGTTGCCTGTAATGTTGGATTTTAGCTGATAATTTGTAGAGTATGTGTACTAATTATCAGCTAAATTCTATCTTTAACACTTGTCTGGGGTGAATCATTCACACTATGAAACATGTACCCCTACCCATACATCCCAGCTAAAACACAAGATGTTATGAGGAGTTTTGGGATACAGGACATTACATTTATTCAAATGCCCGTAGGTAACAAAGTCATTAGGGAGGAAATGGTGACAGAGAATGCTGAGTCTTTAGTCAACTCTTTGAATGTGCAGTTGAGTAGGAAATAGATGAGGTGCAGGTTTTTTTAATTTTATTTCATTTTTGCCTGGCTTCTTACTGATGTCTGCAGTAACTATAGGTTTTGAGTGCAGTGGAAACCACACAATGGAAATATCACTTCCCAAAGGCAGTTAAAAGCAAAGTGCCGAGTAGGAATCTGAGATCTTTATTGCGGTCAGGGAACTTGCAAGAATACCAGGTTTTGAGGCTAACTCCTCTTAAAGAATTACTCATCTCTAAGAACTAGGCACCATTCATTAGTTGATTGCTACATGAACCAAATGCTAGGTAAATATGACCTTCCAAACATAATAGGAATTTAGAGAAAGTGTTTTTGATAGATTGAATGAGTTCTTTAAAATTAATTGGAGGTGCAACAATATGGATGAATCCTACAGACATAATGTTGAGTGAAAGAAGTCAGGAACAAAAAAGTCCCTACTGTGTGATTCCATTTAGATGAAATTCAGAAGCAAGCAAAACTAATCTGTGATGATAGAGGTCAGAATAATTGTTATCCTTGGGGGTACTGTTGGTTGGGGACACAAAAGAGCCTTCTGGGTGCTGGAAACATCATGTGTCTTAATCTGAGTGTGGTAACATGAGCATAGATACATGAAAAATTAAGATTTGTGCACTTTACTATATGTGAGTTATAACCGCCATAAAAACTTAAATTAAGAAATAGTTAGAAAAGCTAAGTATTGGTGACTGTATGGTTTTATAGGAATTTGATGATGGAGGAAGACTAACGGGAGCAGTTGCCTGGCATGAAGTCCCTCTCAGCTCTGTTAATTTCTTTGGAAACTTACTTAACCATTTTGGGCTTCAGTTGTCTCCCTCGTAAACAGAGTAAATGAATGCCAACATCCCTTTTAGCAATAAACTGCTACAATTCTAACCAGAACCTGCTGATGTGTAAGAATTAAATGACCTGTATTTTAACATATCTTTTGTAGAGTTAACGGTGCCGTTAGCAACTTTGAAGAATTCCAGAAAGCTTTTAACTGTCCACCCAATGCCACGATGAACAGAGGTACGGACTCCTGCCGACTCTGGTAGCTGTGCCTCTGGCTTATGCCATCCTGAGAGAGCTGTACATGTCATCAGATGCCACACGAAGCACTCATCTCCCACTGCTTTAGACCTATATTGCCCTGAGAGCGTTTATATTTAATGCATTTTCATTATTTGTGTAGGCGACCTGCTTGAACCTAAACAGTATCTGTTCAAAGTTCTAGAGCTTAAAAAATGGAACACAAGAAACAAATCCAAGTATGTTTCTTTAGAAAACCAAACTAACAAAAATAAATCCCTAGTTTACTTTTGTTAGAATGCTATCTGCTGAATTGTTGTTGTTGATTTCAGTGTGTTAGCCACAGCTAAATGGTACATACCATTAATTCACAACTGCAGGGAGCCTAAGTAGAATGTATCCAGTAAAAATTTCAGTCTATCAAACTTGTAACCCTCGACTATGAAGATGTGTGTGTGGATACCTGGGAGGTCTTACTGCTCTACGGAATGCAGAGCAAGATTTTATGCACAGTCATTAGACAGCATGTCTTAACTCACATGTCTTAACTCACACGTAACTAACTTAGAAATATTTTGCATCTTTGATTTTCAATTTTTTGGTGAAGTGCTTCCTTCAGCTTTGAGTCCTATTGGAATGAAATTGTGCTTCGTAGCTTGTGTCTGCTGGAACTGTTTGAGTCAGCAGGAACAAAGCTAGAAAAAAGCCTACTTGGTAAGACAAAAAAGGATGTATCTTCAAATCCCAGAAGTCAAAGCTCCTAGTCATGCACCAGCAGGGAAAGTAGGAGATAAATCTCCAAAATTTCATAGTCTCTCTGAAACTCAGTGGTTATGTCCACCGGAAAAAGCTCCAGCCCATACAGTTTTCCTTAGCCCAATTCCTGTCTGCCTCATTGCTCTCAGGTATGTACGTGCTCCTGTTTCTGAAAGAGCAGGTGTTAAGAAGATGGTTGTCTAATTCCCCTTAGGACTGTGTGGCTTTCATTTCCCTTTAGTGCTAAGGGACAAATACCACACCATGGAGGAAGGAAAGTGCCTTCTATTTGGTCTCAATGTTACCTCTCTTTTAAAAAACCTTTTTGAAAAATTTCTTTGCTTTAAGACATTTTAGAATATGTTGATTCAGTTTAAAATTCCCTGCATAATCCAAAGAAATGTAAGTTCTACTCTTCAAGTCTTCTAAAGAGTCTGTGAGGAAGAGCAGTGCTACATTTTTGATCCTCAGTGCTTTATCCTTTTCAGCGAACTCTTACATATCTATTAGTGCATGTGGAGCATAAAGTCATAATAGCCTTAAAGTAGTTACCTGGCATTTCTGGTTTCTTAAAATCGTCACTCTCTCTTTCATGTTATTCATTGTACACGAGGAGCTGGGAGAAGTGGGCCACGAGGTAAATTGCAAAAGTGAAATGACAAGTTCAGATTAGGCACAGGAGGCCATTTTGCATCCTTGTGATCTGGCATCCTTTTTTTTTTTAATTAAACATATATATATATATTTAAGACGTGTGCCACATCTTTTTGTAACCATGGGAACTTCTGAAGGGAGAAAAATGGAGAAGGACCATCATGAGGAAAACAGTCGTACTGTGTTAGTCAGAGGACAATGATTTTCTCCTTGACTTCCTCCCCTCTGAATAGATAAACTTCTGAAGGGCAGCTACCTTTTTCTTCCTCTTAACCATGGCTTAATGTGACCTTAGTTTCTAAAAACAAGTGACATTAGATCAGGGCTGTTGGAAATTTATGTGCCTTTTCCCTGGAGAAATTATTCTGATTTGGTTTAGACATAAAAGATACTCCTTGCTTGATTCCTGTCCTTGGGCATTTAAAATCAGCCACATTTTGTCTTGCTTATATGAATACTATTTTCCTTCTAGATTTCTCTTAAAACTACAAATAAACACATTCCTGCAGGTCAGAGAATGTGTTTGATAAAAACATAGAATTAAGACTTTGGAAATGGGAAGCATAAAGTTCCTTGCTGCTTTAGGAAAGCTGGTTGGTGATCATTTGTGGCCCTCACAGTTTCTAAATGACACGATTACTTTGTCTTGTCCTGATTACCTTTAAGATGTAACGGAGTTATACCAGAAGTTGGAGCTAGGGCGGCCATTATTCAAACAAACAAACCCAAAGCTGATATCAAATCATCACTACCAGCTAGAACAGTTCTCTAGTAGGATTGGATTTCCAAGCACATATTTGTGTTTAAAAGTTCGAATTACACTCTTCTCCCTTCCCTTCAATACAGATTGCTAAAAGAAACAGACACTAATTAAGTGGTAAGGGGAAGAAGGTAATAAGCAACTGGAAGGGAAGGAAAAAAAAAGTAGGGTGAAGCTGGCCTAAGTATGTGGCTCTGAAGAGAAGACAGCATTTTGGTGATCCTTGCTTTGCACACCCACTGGAGTAGAGCCATGAAGTTTTACAAAAATAATTGTAGTAAATTAAAAGGATGTTAGATATTGGATTTCTAAGGTTGCCATAACATACTTCTCTAATTCATACACCAGATGTTATGCCAGTGAACTGTTGGAAGGGGTTGGGTTTTTGTGAAATTCTACAAGATTAGTCAAGGGTTTTATGTATATAAACTGGTATTGCCTGGGCTTATCATTGTCCAAAGTTTGTTGAGCTTTTCAACAGCTGCCCAGCATTGACCTTCTATTTCCATTATTTCCTTTTATAAGATGGACTTGGACATGACTAATGCAAGCTCAGGATTCATAAATTACCCTGATGTTTACTTGGTGCATTTCCTCAATGGAGCTTAAAGCATAGCACGTAAATTTTATCTTATTTAGCCCTGGAGCATCGCTAAGAAGCAACTAGGAACTATGGCTTGCCAAACAGGATATGCTCATGCCAGAGAGGTGACAAGGTGTGAAATAGCTTGTCAAGTATCCCAGAGTGGGAAAGTCAGAGCCTCTGTGCTTTGGGCCACTGACCTTTTGATTAACCTTCATCCCTTACACTACCCCATTTCTAACTGCATTTATTCAATCAGTATTTCTGTAATCACTTAGCATTTGATAGATTTCTTCCTTGATTTTTTTAAAAAAATACAACAGTTTCATGTTAAATTTTGGGAAAATATATGATTATTTCATACAACACTCTTGCCACCAATGGAGTGATCCACTGGATTGAAAGAAGGTGTTCTTGGATTATGCATTTTTTATCTAAATGTTCATTATGGGAACTCGTATTTTCTTCCCTACTCGTGAAACAATGTGAACAATTATTTTAAGGACAATAAAAATTGGTTGAAGATGTTCTGTTTCTCTCTTTCTCTTTTTTTTTTTGAAATATGGAAACCTGTTACATCTATTACATATTCGGTTCTGTTGTAGACAATATTTGCAAAAAAAAAAAAAAAAAAAGGAACCTATGAAGCACTGTAGTAGATTTGCATTCTTGGTTTAGAAACTTGGGATTTGAATGAGGTAACTTTCTCTGTAGACAATGAGATTTGCAAAGTGGTCATTGTTTTTTCTTCCAGAATGTGAGTCAATAGCGGTGGCTTATTACCTTTGCAATAATATTCCTACTGAGGAAAAAGGAGGCCACTGAGGAAATTATCAACCATGATAGGGCTGGTCTTACAAAAGTGACAGTGAACATTACCGTTACTATCAAACCAAAGTATCTGTCACCATTCTTTAACAATCTAGTCAATTTATAGTCAGTCAACACACAATCACTGAGCACCCATTGTATGTAAAGCACTGAGCTTCGAGGAACAGTCCAGTCTAACATGGGAGACGGGTATGTAAACTGTTACAATTACCATGCCAAGTGATAAGTGTGATGATGTACAAGTACATTGGGTCATGGTTTGGAGCACAGAGAAGGGATTATTCAACTCTTCTGGTGGTCCCCCCAAAACAGTTTCACTGTTCCTGAGCTCCCTACATTCACCTTCTATGCTTTTGCTTCAAACTGGCTGCGACTCTCCAGGATGGCTGTCCTCCTGCCACCAGAGCCTCTTTGTCCAGTGCACTTTCAGAGAACTGGAAGTGCCCAGGCATTTATATCCTCCTGGTGATCCCTAGACACCGACTGACTGGCACAGGACTAGGACAGCCCAACTCCCTTTCCCAAGTCCAGCCAAATCCAGAGGCATAGTATAGAATTCATACTAATTTACTGATGGGGCATTTTGGGTTAGGCCTGTAGTGCAAGTGGAGTCCCCTGTTGATTATTTTAAACGTATTTCTGTCACTGATATGCTCTAAGATCTGGAAAAGTGCTGGTTTACGGTGTCCTAGGCCGGCTGTGGTGTAGTTGTTACGCCACGCCATCATGGATTGGATCTAGACATCAGCGGTATTACAGAGCTGGTGGGTCCTAAGTGGCTGAGCATGGCCTGCTGCTTCCCCTCTTGGAGAGTTTACTCTAGTTTCTGAGCTGATCCTTGGAGAAAGAATCTGTTGTATAAGGTACTGGTAGAAGACAAGATGTATAGAAATAACACAGTTTATGGTGATCTCTGGGAAAAGAACAGGAAGAGGCTTTGGGGGAATGGAGGCATGAAGGCTAGAACCTCTCTTGCTATGGTCTATATGATAGATTTCATGAGCTCTAAGAGGTATCAAACCTCTTAGGTGTTTAGATATGTAACAAAGTGGGCTTATCAAAATTTGAAGGAGGCTAATTAGGTTTAAAGTGATTGCATGTCCCTCAGATCACTTGCTTTATTAATGAAGACTACATTAGCTGCTGAAATAGATCATCTCGATGGCTTAACTGAATATAGGTTTATTTCTTGTTTTCACTACCTAAAATTGGGTTGGTGATTCAGGAACACAGTTTCCTTTCATATTGTGATTCAGTCGTATTCAACACTTGGTTGGTGTGATGGTTAGGTTTATGTGTCAACTTGGCCAGGTGATGGTGTATAGGTGTCTGGTCAAGCAAGCGCTGGCCTAACCTTTACTGCAAGGATGTTTGTGGCTGATTAAAAAACCAGAAGGCTGGTTATTAAATCATCAGTCAATTGGCTGCAGCTGTGACTGATTACAACAACGAAGGGCGTGTCTTCCTCAATGAGAGCATTCAATCAGCTGGATTTAATCCAAGCAGTTGAAGACTTTTAAGGAAGAGAGAGAGGGGACCCTCATTTCTTCAGCTAGCCAGCAGAATGTTTCCTGAGGAGTTCATCAAAGTTGCCAGTTCGTTTCCTGAGGAATTCATCGAAAACCTTCATCAGAGTTGCCAGTTTGCTGCCAGCCCTGCGGAATTTGGACTCATGCACCCCCACAGTTGCGTGAGACACTTTTATAAAATCTTATATTGACAGATATCTCTTATTGATTCTGTTTCCCTGGAGAATCGTAACTAATACAGTTGGGCACCTGCTTATTTGCAAGGAGCTGGTGGAGAGCAAAAGGCCATGGAAGATGTTGAGTAGAAGGTTTTGGCTAGTCCTGGAAGTTGTCTACATGATTTCCACTCATATTCCATTAGCTAGAGCCCAGTCCTGTGATCAGACTTCATTTGCAGGAAAGGTTGGGACAGTAGTCTAGCTGTGTGCCCAGAAAGACGAGGAAATGGGTTCGGCTCTTGGCTAGCTATCTCAAGCCATACTTTCTGAAGTGAAATATGGGTCTGTAATGTTGAGCTCTTCTGAATTTAGAAAATCACTTTTGAGCACAGCACAATGAAAATTTAAAATGCCATCGGTAGCCTGCAGTTTATTCTGTAGGAGTCTTTTTAATTAAGAGCTTAACTGGATAATTTAATCCCCTTTAGAATTGGAGATAAGAAAATGAAAATGAGATACTCCTGGTGATCTGACAATACCATGCTTTAATAAACACACCAAAGTGAGCTCGGAAATGAGCACCACAAAAGCATTACCATAATTTGTGATCATTGAGAGAAAATCTGATCTGTAATTTTGATTATTCCTGAATGGTTTAGAAACATGTATCTGAATGTGTATTTTGTTTTGTTAATTGTCTCAATTAGGAAGGTAACTGAATATAAGATTCTCTGGCTTTTTCATGGATTTACAATATATTCTAAGATTTTAAACTATATCTCATACAGATGGCAAATAAAATATCCTATGAAATAATATATTGTGCAAAGAAGGAAAGTGCAGTGTCTCCCAGAATTCTTAGAGAATTTATGTGTGTATACATAAATTTTTTACTTCTCCATTGATTCTGTGATGAAAAATGCTACTCACCATATTCTTGTTTTATCCTTTTCCACTTGAAAGATAGATAACTTGAGGCCCAGAGTCCAAGAAATGAAGAAAAGTGTCCATGTACAAGCCACAGAAGTACTGTTCTAATGATTTCTGGTGTAACGCTTCAGTTTACAGGGAAAGAGCAACTATAATGATTAAGTTAAAATCTCCAACGTGGAAGCTACCTGAAATATTCAGTATCATTTATGCTGTAAGTTATGATGAAATGTCTGCAGTTGTCCCAGAAGATAGAGAAGTAGAGCTTGCTATTTAAAAGTACACTCTGTTCCTTTCCAAATTGATTTAGAAGTCAGTGGATTCAGTAACCCTGACCACAACTAGACAACCCACCCACACCAATGAGGTTTGATGAATGACAAAAATAGCCCAGAGCTTATTTATTCCAAAATTGACTAGGTTGGCAATTAGTGTTTGTAAATGATTTTTTTCACTCAATGTAATAATAATCATAATGAAAATGGCTGCCATTTGTGGACACCCACTATGTCCTAGGTCTTCTGCTAGGCCCTTGCATGCATTATAACTAATCCTCACAACAATCTTGTAAATGGTTGTTGCTATTCCCGGTTCACAGGTGAGGAATGCTTCTGTGATTTGCCAAGACTGTGCTGGTAATTGGAAGCAGCAGAAACAAGGTCGGTTGTGTCTGACTCCAAAGCCCATTCTCTAATGCTCTCCTGGGCATATGGAGTAATGTACCCATATCTGATGTTGGCCTGTGACTTACTGATGAGTTCAGGTTCTTCTCTAGTCATCTACTTGAAAACGATGTGAAGGAGTCAGTTCACAGCTATTTATACTTGACGGTAGCTTCATCTTGAGTTCCTCAGAAAGCTCTTCAGTACCTGCTCTTCACTTATGCTTGCGACTATTTATTGAGCATGTACCATGTGGCAGGCACTGAGGCTTAAGGAGGTTAATGATTTACTTGCACATGACCATTTAGCTAGCAAGCATCAGGGCCAGGTTTGAATTCCATTTTGCCCAGGTGATCCAAGTGATCCCTTAAGCAATTACATACCTATGGTGAGCCTAAGTCTTGGATTTTCAGCCCTGGCTTGATTTCAAATATTCTGATTACACATTGAACATTTTCCCTGTAAATGTTTCATATTCTTTTTATGAAAAGTGTTTCTTTTCAATACAGGTTGTTTGTTCAATAAGCAACTAAATGTTATATATTTGTTTGTTAGATGGGGAACTTGAGTCAAATGAAATGGAACAGCTATGCAAAGTAATTTGAGCACTTCAGGCCACTTGTAGTTCTATCTTACATTTTATCTGATTTTGCACCTGCAACCTTTGTTTTAGAAAACTAATCTTAGATGCAAATCCAAAACAACAATTCTTGAACTATCTTTTCAAATGCACATCTAGGTTGGGAAGTTATCTCTGCATTTGGAGGAGAAAAAGCTATTTGTAGGTGATGATAGCAGTTTGGAAAGGATTCTTGTTGTAGAACAGTATGGATTTGGGCCATGAATGATGATGTATTTGTGGACCTGGGAGATAAGGCTAGGAAGTTTAATTTTATAGGCATTGAGGCACCTGAAGACTTTGGACCTCCATGAGATGGTGCTGACGGAGATGGATAAATAGATTGGTTCCTAGATGCCCCCATTCATTGGGTATTTGAGTGATTAAAGTGTTCCGGAGCTGGACATATACATTTAGGAATAATTTACATTGAATCTGAGTTATCCAAGAGTCTAAAAGGATAATTTCTCCTTGAAGGCTAAAGGAGTACAGAGGGTCAGGTATCAGAGCTCAGGGAATGTTCAAGTATAAGGTGGGCAAAAGACAAGGAGCCAATAGAGGAAACAGAATTAGCATATTAGAACAGCAGAAGAAGTTTCAGGAGAGTATCATACTATGGACGCTAAGATAGCTCTAGACAAAAAAGAAATAGACAATAGTCTCAAAATTGCAGAGAAGTCAAGAAGAATGAACTGAAAAAAGACACCAAAGTGACCATCCCGAATGCAATGGCAATAGGTTGTCATATTTTTAATTTACAAGAACTTTTTCTCATTCTCTTTTCTTGCCTTTGGTTTTTGTTTTATGGATGCACTGTCTTATCTCCATGAAGACAAAAATATTATTTGTTTTGAAATTTTCTTCTGGTCCCTGCATTGACTCTGTTTACTCCAGATACCTTTCCTGTTTGTCTCTTTTGTTTTTGGAAATGTTCTTCCGATGTCTGGGCATCCTTTGTTATATCTTCATTTCTAAAAGTGAAGTATTAAAAAGTTATGGAAATTCTGTTTGTGTGGTTGGGGTTGGCCACTAGTAGGCAAGCAAGCTGGGACCTCAGAAAGCCAATACCTAGAGGCCCACTTTTAGGTAGGGGTTCTTCAGTTTTCCAGAGATGCTCCAGTCTTCTACTTGGACATATATGCCAGCTGCCTGTATTCTGGGAGCAGCCGTTGCAGGCAACAGGCTGGCATCCCCCTAATTCAGTTTGTAGACTGCCACTAAATCTTACTGTATTCACCCTTGTGATTGCACGTGTCCTCTTTGTCAGTCTCCGGAATCCAGAATGCCTCCAGGTCACTTTCTTCAGAGAACAAAACCTTTGTGACCGTGCCTGTGGGGAGTTCAGTACCTGCAACTTCGGTTTCAAGAAATTACCCTGTTTTTAACCCCATCCTGCATTCTGATACTCATTGTTACCTAGAGCTTCCAAGTCCCGAGGCCTTCTGGTGTTCCACAGGGCACCTCATCTTGCTTCTGGTAGGGAGCCCCTTTGTTTTGTCCATGTGGGCTTATACCTGTTTTTATATTTTTAGCATGCTTCTTATGGAAAGGAGAGATGATAGATGTCTGAGTTCCCTATTTTTAAGTGGAAGTTCACATTTTTTAATGGAAAAATATAATAAAATCTATTTTGAAAGAGATGCTGCTATAGATATAGTTCATTGTCCATAACTAAAGAAGCTAAAGACTTCTTTAAACTTCTAACTATAGGAAGTTTCATTGTAACCAGAAGCCAATCCAATTTTCTTTGTTATTTTAATAAAACAAGCATGCATTCCATTTCTCCTCAAGACATATAACTTAGTCTTTGGAGAATTCATTTGAGATGAAAGGAATGTATCTGTTTTTACCTTCCAAAGTTGCCTATGAACCTGTCTAGGAGAAAACTAGAGTGGATTTTTCACAAATGCTCCAGAGGAAATTTTTATTTATCAACAAGGGCCAAGCTCAGTCGTTTGAGATTCACATTTTAACTCTCATTTGCAGATACACGGAGGCTTCAGTGCAGATTGAGAGTTAATGCTCATAGCTCGTTGGGAAGAAATCAATCAAAAGCTTTTTTAAGTATAAATGGTTCTTTAGGAACTGAACGTCAGTGCCTCAATTTTATTGTGAGCATGGAATAAAAACCATTGTAAAGCATTCAGCATATTAAAATTATTCTACAATTGCTAGTAACAATAAAGGTATTCCCTCTCCCTGATCCTTTGGTGATATTTACTGTAGAATAAGAAACGAAAATCAACTGTCATTTATTGTTTACCTACAATACACGAGGCAGAGTGCTAGCTGTTATCTTGCATTTTGATTAATCCAGGACTTTGATGACTTTAACCCCAAACTGCACAACAATATTATAATAATTAACCATGTAATTCCTCTACTTTAAAACCCTTCAGTGATCTTTCCATTGCATTTGCAGCTTCCCCTGATCTAAAGGCCCTACATGACTGGGCCCTCCAACTTCTGCTGTCACTTCACCATTGCTTCTTTTCCAGCTACACTGGTTGTCTTTCTGTTTCTCAGATGTACTAAGCTTTGTCATACCTTCTCAGTCTCAGGGCCTTGGCTGCTTTGCATGAAACGTTCTTCCCATGCCTTTTCTATCACCCTATCAAATCTGGGGCCCTTCATTTTATAGCCTGTCCCCTCACCTGGCTTACACCTTCCTAGATCTAACCACAGTTGCTAGTTATCATCTGTCTGTCTTTTAATTGCTTGTCTCCTTCCACTAGCTTATAAGTTCCATGACGTCAGAAGTTGGTCTTGTTCACTACTATATTCTCAGCTCTCAGAACAGTTCCTGGCACATACTAGGCCCTCAAATATAAGTTGAGTACATTTATTCTTTCATTCCACAAGTATGTATTGATCACCTACTATGTGCTCGGCACTGTTGAAGGGCTGCTGAGGATATTGCAGATAAAGGTTCCTGTCCTCACAGAACTTAGACTCTAGGAGACAGATAATAAACAAAACTAATATGTGACATATATGATGTATTAGATGGTCATGACTGTTATGGAGAAAAGGGAGAGGGAGATATGATATGCGGGATGGGAGTATTGCAAATTTAAATAGGATGGCCAGGGAAAGACTTCACTGAGAAGGTGCCATTTGAGCAAAGATCAGATCAGGGAGAAGAGCCTTCTAGGCCGAGGCAGGAGTGGGTGCAAAGACCTGAAGGTAGGACTGTCCTCAGGATGTTTGAGGAAGAGCAAAAAGGGCTAGCACAGCTGGATCAGAGTGAGCCAGGAGGCATGTAGAACGAGATGAGGTCAGAAGGAAAACCGATCTTCAGACCATTTCAGGTTGCGTAGAGCACGGGAAGGAGTCTTCTTTTCACTGGGGAGATGCAAAGCCATCGGAGAGTCTTGAGCCAAAAAGTGGCAAGATCTGACTCATGGCTGCCTGGATGACTCTGGCAGTGTTGAGAACAGTCTGTGGATGAACAAGAGAAGAAGCAGGAAGCCCAGTTAGACTTCTGGAATCATCCAGACGAGAGATGATGGTGTCTGTGTTCAGGACAGTGGCAGTGGAAGTCATGAATAAATGATGATAACAAAATTTAAGAAAGAAACTCCTCCATTATCCTGCTGCCTTAAAATTTCCAACTGCTGCTACCTGGATCCACGCATAATAATAGGGTCTAATTTTAGAGCATAATACGATTTTGGATCTTTTTTTTTCATATACTAGTATTGGTAGGCATTCATGGTGTTTCATAATCTTCCATTTTTAATGGCAACACAATATTCTTTAGCATTCCTGTGACATAATGTGTTCAATCTTTCCTAATTGTTAGAAATTTATTATTGATTTCATTTTTTTCACAATTGTAAATAGAGAAATAGAGATAAAATTATTAATGTGTAGAGTTTTTTCTTTCTTCTTGAATGTTTCCTTTGCAGACAGACTCAGGAGTGTACTCGCTCAAAGGGGGCTATGTGCTTTTGTGGCTTTTGGAAATGTACTGACAAATTGCTTTCTAACAAGGTTGTAGGTATGAGGGTACAAGTTTTACAACAGAACTAGGTCAGAAATGGGGCCTGCCCGTGAGAAAGTTGCCCCATATTGGCAAAAGTACATCTGAAAATCAACAACTAGAGTATAAAGCATAATGAGGTGAACAAATTAAGAAGGTAACACATTTAGCAAAATCTAGTCAGCTTTAGGTATTATTAATTTAACTTTTTACCAATATTTTATATCCATTGAATATATAGATGTGTGACTGGTTGTTTTATTTTACTAACTAGCTTTTTGGTTTTTACCTCTCCTGATATAAGTTGTCCAACTATCAATACCCTTGCCCATTAAGCTATTAAGATCTTGATTTTTTTTCTTATCAGTTATGTGTAGTTCCTTATTTAAATACAAAAAATTATTTGTAGTCCTTTATTTGAATACAAAAAATCCTATTGCTGCTCTCTGAGCCTTGACTTTGTACATCTGCAACTAGGGTTGTTCCTTTGCGAGATAGTGGAGATGGATAGAATGCTCTGTTTCATACAATTTGCCCTGCTGGGATCAACTTCATACAAAGGAGTGTGAAAAGGTTAACACAAACTTAGGATGAATACAATGTTAAATGCATATTAGCTAATTGAACAAATATTTGTTGAGTCACAGGCTAGATATTATTCTAGGGTTGGGAATTCAATGATGAATAAGTTCTAGAACCCAATTATTTAACAATTACTCAACAATTTAGAAGGGAAAGTCGATATGCAAATAATTTCAACAGTATAATATAATGAGGTGAACACAGAGTTCTTTGGAAACAGGACCAGATAAAAATATTTATAGAGCTAAGCAATGAAAAAATAACAGTGTACTCAGATGTGAGATTCAAAATTATAATAATAAAATGAGTACTAGGCAGAGAACGCAATAGAAAATTGGGCAGGTGACTTGAAACGGACCTTCACAAAAGAGGATTTCCAAATTGCCAACAAATGTAAAGGGCTTAACTTCACCAGTCATTAAGAAAATGCAAATTAAAACCTCAATGTGATTTAATTATACACCCTCCAAAATGGCCAAAATAAAAAAGGATGTAGGAACCAGAACTCTCCCACACTGCTGGTGGGAGTATAAATTGGTATGGCCACACTGGAAAACTTTGGCAGAATCTTCTAAAGCTAAATATACTTGTATCCTATGACCCAGCAATTCCACTGCTAAGTATTAAGTTGCTTGCTATCTAAGTAGATCAAAAATGGTTGAATATTGGCAATTTCATATAGTTCAACTTATTGTATACCCAAAAGAAATGCATAAATGGGCTCACCAAGAGATGTGTGGAAGAATATTCATAGAAGCACTATTTGTAATAGTCCCTAACTGGAAAGTGTCCAAATGCCTATCAGTGGTACAGGAGGTAAAGAATTGAATATTAATCTACAATGAGACCAAACTACAGCCATAGGCAACAATATGGGTGACTCTCACAAACATATTATTGATCAAAAGAAGCCAAACACACAAGAGAACATATTTTACAATTCTATTTATATAAAATATAAAAACAGGCAAAACTAATCCAGGCTATTAGAAGTCAGGGGAATCATTACCTTTTGGGGGTTAGTGACTAGAAGGGCACACAAGGTTTCTTGATCTGGATGGTATGGACAGTAAGGGTTTGTGAACTTCTATGTATGTGTTTTCACTAAAAAGTTAAAAAGAAAGTAACAATAAAATAAATGGAAGAAAGTTCAAGTAAGTTCTGATTTTTCCCCATGATAATTACTTTGATGTTTTTCTGGGATAATACTGAATATCAAATTATTTCAAAAATCTTTTGGAGCCCTTGCTTTGCTAGTGCTTTTAGGTAATCCTGCACTGGTTGTAGGAACGTAAGGAAGAGACTAGACTGGGTGTGGGGTCCCAGCTGGGAAGCTTTCTTGGAACAGATGAAGCCTGAGTTTTGTAGCATCTGTTGGAGACAGCCAGGGGAGCAAGTGAAGGGCAGAGTGTTGCAGGCAGGGAGGCGAGGCTGCTGGAAAGCATGAAGGTGTGGTGGGAGAAAGGGAACCAAAAAAAGAACCCACAGGTAGGGGACTATAAATAGCTTGCTAGATCTGGAACTTGGAGAATAGCTGAGGAGGGGTTCATGATGAAGAAGGAGAGTTTGGCAGAGACCAGTTGGAGAAGGGTGTTGAAGGGCCATGGTACTGAGTTTGGACTTGATCCCATAGACATCTGGGAGCCACCGAACCATTTAAATCTGATCCATGGCACGATTCGATTTCCAATTAATGAAGAGTAAACTGGCAATGGTGTGGAGAATGCTTGGAGAAGGATTAAAACTGGTGCCTGGGGGATAAGTTAAGAGGCCATTGCAATAATCCATGGGAGATATGACATGCTGGTGTCATGGGATGGAGAGTGGGGACAGACGAGAGCTATGGAGGAGACAGAATTGTTCTGACAGTACTTAGCAATTGATGAGTTTGGTATTGATATGTAGATAAAGTGCTGTTTTTCCCCCTAGTGAAAAAAGTGCTAGAATCTTTATCTTGATAAATGATGAAACACATCTAGCCTTCTTGTCTTTCCTTCCCCTTTTAACACCTTTCTAAGATTTCTAAGGTTGGATAGGTTAAAGGATGCTGCCCTGACAAACAAGAGAAAGCTTATCAACTACTTCCCATTGTTTCTTGGAATGAAAGTCCAATGACACATTTCAGACTTGTTCAGTGGAGGATCATGTAGGTCATCTTATGCACCAACACACACACTTCTTGATTTTGTCAAATGAGTCAGTTGAGAGGAAAAAAGTAATTTATCTGTGTAGCCCCTGTGTTGATGCCATTCTGGAAATAGAAAAAAAGTGGTGCTAATTATACATCCTTTCATAAATAAGAAACATTTTGTCTCTGTGTTTATATGATCATATATGTACAAAACTATGTATATACACCCATGAACAAACATACATGTATATATATGTGCACATGCACACATATATACACACTAGAAGCTTTTACACTTATGTGATACCCTTGAGATTTTAGATACAAAGATTATCCAGATATATAAAGAATAACATATATATTTATTTAATTTTCCCTCAATTTTTGAGGGTGATATTTGGGTGGAAGAGGATCCAGAGGATATTTTCCTCACTTTAATTATCTCATTGCATTTCCTTCCTTTCAATTTTGGTTTTCATAAACAGGAACACTGTATTAATACATTCTAATTAAAAACCAGCCATGCAACCCTTCAGTTAAAGAAATAATTTTTAGTCTGCCTGGGATATCATTTAGTCAGAAATTGCGTCTATGATTTTTGGAATTATCGCCACTGCAGTGTTCTGGTGACTGCCAGTGCAATGACTCGACTAACTGATATTATTCTAAAAATATCAGGAATTGGCCAAGAGCCCTTGCTTCGGAGAAGGGTTCAGAGCTCTTCCACGGGGGACTAACAGAGTCTAGAAATGTCTATTCCTACAGTAAAAGAAGGAAGTGGGTATTGCAGAGGTGACAAGAAAAGACCTAAATTCACTTCCTGCTTGTCCACAGACCACCTCTTTTGCCTTCCGGCTGCTGGAGGAGCGATGCTATTCTTAGCCATCCCCTGCAAAGGCAATTACACAAAACCCCTCTGAAACCGATTTCCAGATTTCTTCAAGAAACTCTCTTATCTTATGTAAATCCCCCATGCTGTAACTAAGCCCTTGGTCTGCTCTTGGCTGGGTGGGAGGGCAGCCAGCCTTCCTCTCTCCAGCAGATACTTTTCTGTACCTGTAGATAATTATCCAGTCATCATGCCATCCTGCCTCCCGTTCCCCAGATTGAAAATTTTGATCTTTAACTTTTTCCTTATCTTCCTACTTCTCATTTCTGTGATCCCCTTATTTTTTTCATTAGAGAGGTTGTAGGTTTGCAGAACAAACCATGTATAAAATACAGGTTCACACTCCCCCCCCACATGCACACAGTTTTCCCATATACCCCACCCCTCACACACATCATTAACACTTTGCACTAGTGTGGTGCCTTTGTAACAATTGGTGTAACAATATTATTATAATTATACTATTCTATAGTCCATAGTTTACCTTAGGGTTCACTGTTTGTTGCACAGTCCTATGGTTTTTTTAAAGAAATTTTATTCTAGTAACATATATACAATCTAAAATTTCCGCCTTTAACTATATTCAAAAATATAATTCAGTACTGTTAATTACATTCGCAACATTGTGCTACCATCACTAACATCCATTATTACCAAAATTTTTCCATCACCCCAAAGAGAAACTCCATACTATTTAAGCATGAACTCCCCATCCCTGAACCCCACCCCAAGCTCTAGTAACCTACATTCTAGTTTCTGACTCTATGAATTTGCGTGTTCAAAATAATTCATATCATTAAGACCATACAATATTTGTCCTTCTGTGTTTAGCTTATTTCACTCAACAGGATGTCTTCAAGGTTCATCCATGTTATTGCTTGTATCAGAACTTCCTTCCTTTTTATGGCTAAATAATATTCCATTGTATGTCTACATCATGTTTTTATGTATCCATTCATTGGTTGATGAACAATTGGGTTATTTTCTTTGTTTTGGCAATTGTGAATAATACCGCTATGAACATCAGTGTGAACTATCTGTTTGAGTCCCTGCTTTCAATTCTTCTGGATATTTATCTAGTAATGGGATTTCCAGATCATATGGTAGTTCTATACTTAGCTTTCTGAGGAACCACCAAACTGTCTTTCAAAGAGGCTGCACCATCTTACATTCTGACCAGCAATGAATGAGTGTTCCTATTTCTCTAGATCCTCCCCAACATTTGTATTTTTCCATTTTTTAATAGTAGCCATTCTAGTGAGTATGAAATGGTGTCTTGTGGTTTTGATTTGCATTTCCCTCATGGCTGATGATGTTGAGCATCTTTTCATGGGCTTTTTGGCCATTTGTGTATCTTCTTTGGAGAGATGTCTATTCAAGTCTTTTGCCCATTTTTAAATTGGATTGTTTGTCTTTTTGGTTGTTGAATTGTATACTTTCTTTATATATTCTGGATTTGAAACCCTTATCAGGTATGTGGCTTCCAAATATTTTCTCCCATTCAGTAGGTTGTCTTTTTACTTTCATGATGAAGTCCTTTGATGTACAAAACTTTTAAAATTTTGATGAAGTCCAGTTTACCTATTTTTTCTTTTGTTCCTTGTGCTTTTGGTGTAAAGTCTAAGAAACCATTGCCGTTTTGAGTCCATTCTCATTTCTTTCTGGAAATATTATTCATATATATATTTTTTATTACCATGGAGTTTAAATTTAATATCCTAAATCTATAATAATCATGTTTGATTTGGTATCAACTTAACTTCAGTAGCAGACACATACACTGTTCCTAAACCTCTTCATCCCCCCTTCTCTTTGTTGTACTTGTTACAGATATCTTTATTCATTGTATGTCCAGAACCACTGATTTATCATTACTTTTTATGTATTTTCATTTTAGAACCTGTAAGAAGTAAAAAGTGGAGTTACATAACAAAAAATACAATACAGTAGTACTGGCATTTATATTTACCCAAATGGTTAGCTTTACTGGAAGTCTTTATTTCTTTATGTTGCTTTGTTCCACTGTCTAGTGTCCTTCTCTTTCAGTCAGACCAAAAGTCCTGTGATCCCCTTTCTTTTAACTGTTGCCAAATACTTTTCAGAAGTGGACTTAGTACTCTGCAAAGTGCCTGTGCTGGTTTGGAGCTGTTATGTACCCCACAAGAGGCCATGTTCTTTTAATCCATTCTTGTGGGGGCAGACCTATTATAGGTGTGACTTTTTGGTTAGGCTATTTCAATTGAGATGTGACCTGTACCTTTCAAGGTGGGTCTTAATCCTTCACTTGTCGTTTATGAGAGGATAAAAGGCAGATAAAGCAGGATAGCATAGAGAGAAATACCCAGAGACATTTGGAGATAGCCATTGAAACCAGAACCAGGAGAGAAGGACCAGCAGACATCACCATGTGCCTTCCCATGTGACAGAGGAACCCTGGATGCCAGTGGCCTTTCTTCAGAGAAGGTATCTTCCTCTTGAGGCCTTAATTTGGACATTTTCATGGCCTTAGAACTGTAAATTTGTGACCTAATAAAATCCCATTGAAAAAGCTAACCCGTTTCTGGCATTTGCATTCTGGAAGCTTTAGCAAACCAAAACATGCCCATCTGATCTTGCTCTCCAACTTAGGGGGAAATGGTGTTGTGAAGCAGGATCCGGTGCCTCTTGCCCACAGTTGTGAATTAAAGCTGAGGATAATTGTATTGTAGGCCAGAAGATATCCGTGCAAAACCAAGGCCCCCAATCCAAGGTAGCCTCTTCAAAAAACAAAACAAGGTCCAAAGACCTTGCCAGTCCAAAGCCCAGAGACAATCCAGCCAAATTGCTCAGTGAAGGGAGCATCCTGGACATGGGCCAGCAGTTGCTGCCTTCAAAATAAATTAAAGTTTTACTGTCATGTTGTGGGAGGGGCAGGAATGTCCTAAACAGCTGAAAAATTTACCAGTAGTTTGGGATACTGTTCTGATTACATCAGACCAAGGCAAAATTCCTCCATGTCACTAAAAATAGGCCTTAGATTCCAGTGGACCACTACCAAATTTAGGACAATGTACAGTAAGTTAGATGTGCCTGGGGCAAATTATTTTCTCCCCAATTGGACCATGTGATGGTCTCTTGGGATTGAAAACTTGGAGTCCTTTCACTTTTCTTCTCCATTGCCTGCTCCCATTGAGTTAATCACCAAATCTTAGTTCTTTAATGTCTCCCTCATACTCATTCCTTTTTTGCTTCTACTTTTCCCAGTCAGACCTGAACAATCTCAGTCCTGAAGTGTATATTGCTTCCTATTAGAAATTTCTGATTCCTGTCCCTATTTTCCAATCTACCCTGCACTCTGCTTTCTTGAACTTTATATCTGTACTCAATGATTCTGAATTGCCTGTAGTGATACATTTATATTCTTCATTTGTCTATCAAGACACTCCAATATTTGGCCCTAAACTACCTTTCCCAAACTTATCTCTACAGCTCCCTTATATGAACTGTCTACTGAGTCAAGCATGTTGCCCTTGAACACACTTTCTTCTTTCTTTCCACTCCTATGTTGTTCTCTTGATGTGAAAGGCCAGTTGCTCTGCTCTCTGCTCATTTAAATTCTATCTTTAAAGACATGGATCCAGTTTCAGTTGCTCCAAGATCACCTCACCTCGGCCAGAAGTACTCTACCTCTCCTTAACTCCCCCCCCCCTTTTTTTTGGCTTTTAACAATGGGGATTTATTAGTTTACAAATTTACAGTTCTAAGGCCATGAAAATGTCCCAATTAAGGTATCAACAGGATGATACACTCTCTGAAGAAAGGTCAGTGGCACCCAGGGTTTCTCTGTCATGTGGGAAGGTGTCTGCTGACCCTTCTCTCCCAGGTTTCCTTGCTTTCAGGTTCTGACTCCTTCAGTTTCTGAAGTCCTTGCTTCCTTCTCCCGGGGCCTTTCTCTCCAAGCTCTCTGGGTGTTTTTCCTTTCTTGTTCTCTCACTTTTTTCTGTCCTTTATCCTGTCATAAAGGACTCCAGTAAAAAGGATTACCCTCCCCTTTAATTGGGCAGTTGACATCTCAATTGAAACAACCTAATCAAAAGGTCTCACCCACAACAGGTCTGCACCCACAAGAATGTTTTAAAAGAACAAGGCCTTTTCTGGGTTACATAACAGCTTCAAACCAGCACACGGCTCATCACCACTCTCCTTAACTCTTATAGCACTTTCTGTCAGTTTCCTTCATCTAACCCTGTACTGTCCTGGGCTGATGGTTAGCTTTCGTTTGTGTGTGTTGACTTCCCTGACTAGAGTTTTAAATACTCTGATGGCAAAGGTGGGCTTTTAGAGTATGAGGATTACTCCAACAGCCTAGCACTGTCCTGAAGATGCCAAATTTGCAGAGGATGCAGTATAGCTGCAATGCTATAGTGTAGTGATTCTCAGTATTTTCAAAGACGAGGATCCCTTTGTTCCTTTTCATTGTCAAAACATTTTTATATCTCTTACATATGTGTAATGATTCATTGATCAAAATAAAAAAACATAAATGACCAGAAGCCTCTCTGAATTTGATAATGCTCTATTATCAAGTTATATTGAAGTATAGCCACATTTACATGTATTAGAAAATTAGTAGTACTATATTTTTAATACAGTCTACATTGAACTTTTACTGATGATGTTGTTTTTCTGATCCTTGCAATAGCTTTGCCTCCCATGTGTCTCATTGTCCATTATTTGGGTATATTATTATTATCTCATAGTGTTGTCGTATGGATTAAATGAGATACTATGTAGTAGGTGTGGCACAGGGCTTGGTGTTTAAGTGAACTTGATCTCTTTTTCCTCTCCCCATGCCACCATCAGCATATTTTGACGATGGGGAATTTCTGGGACCTTCTGGGCAATTTGATATGGATGGGGCAGAGGTTGGGGTGGTGGTGGTAGGGAAGGAAGGCAGTGACTCAGAGGGAGGGTTAAGGGTCACTTAGAGCAGTGCTTCTCAAATGCTTTTCTCTCAGGACTCTTCTACCCTGTTACATATTATTGAGGACTCCAAAGAGCTTTTGTTTATGTGGAATATACTGATCAAGAAACTTAAAAAAATGTTAATTTATTAATTCATTAAAAATTACAGTAATAAATCCATTACACAGTAACATGATAGCAAATTTTTATAAAATAGCTATATTTCCAAAAAAAAAATCAGTGAGAAGAGTGGCATTCTTTTACATTTTTGCCAATGTCTTTAATGTCCTGTTTAATAGAAGACAGCAGGATTCTCATGTCTGCTTCTGCATTCAATTGTTGTAATGTTTGGTTTTGGTGAAGTATATGAAGAAAATCCAAGTTCATACAGTGATATTGTTGTAAAAGGAAGGGGTATTTTAATGGTTTTCAGAAAAATGTAGATATTCTTTGAAAGTAACTCAAAATTCAAATGGTAGTTTCTTAAATGTTAGTTGCAATGTGATATGTGAAACATATCAATGAACTTTTAATACTATTACATTAAAATCCATTGATGCCTTGATTATAAATGGTTCTTTTAATTATGCATTTTGTAACATCAAGTATTGGCCATTTGGAGAATATTGGTTCACTGCGTTATACAGATTTTCCAAGTGTTGCCACATTTCATTATACAATTTCAAAAAATCATGTTCATTTTACTCTCTCCTGATATCCTCAGATAAGTCTTTAGGTACTGGGAAGGTGTCACATTTATGGTGGCAAATATAAGTTTTTCAAAATTCACTATCAACAGTTGTTTTCCTTGAAGTGAGTGGCTAACAGCTCTTTTTGAGAAAATGCCTCCCAGATACCTGAGTCTGAATATCCATAATTGTCAGTGTTCTTTCGAGTAAATATGGTGTTCCATGCAAAAAGCAAATAGTTCATGTTCCAGTTCAAATTATGGCATATACGATTTTCCTCGATATTTAGATATGCAGCAAAAGTGCCTTATGTGTACTTTCCATTTTGACACACAGGATATGAAAAAAGATGTGTTCTCGAGTTGAGATTTAATAAAATTAACAATTATTAGTGTGTTATCAAGGACATTCTTAAGTGAGGCTGGCATTTTCTTTTTACCATGTGGCAGTGAAAAATACAATGACTACCAGTATAGGTTGGTACCATTGCCTTGATTTGCACTAAGGCACCAGCAGTTTTACTCACCATTGCCTTTGCATCATCAGTGCAAATGTCAAAAATGCAAGTAGCAATGTAGTATTATTACAGAAATAGTTTTGACCTCAAGGACCTTCAGAAAGAGTCTTGGCCCAGGGGTATGTGGACCACATTTTGGAGAAGCACTGCTTTAAAATTTTGCAAAGGGCCAGTGCACCCCCATCCCCGCCTCCTCCCATCCTCCCCCTGCCTGCCCAGGACATAAAATATAGCTAATAGAACATCTGGGAGGAGAGACTAGGTCTCCTTCACCCAGGGAAATTTACCTCCCTTTTTGGAGCCTGAGATGAACTTTTTATTTCTTTGCAGAACTGAAGGCATCTGGCTTGGGAGCATAATTATTCTCCACTCACTGTTGGGGACAATTAAGGTAGCATATATAATATTCACCTTCAGCGATACCGGTAACATGCAACATGGCCGCCAGGGCTGATGCAAGAACAGCCTAAGCTATAATTAGCCTTCTTCAAGGAAGTAACAGTAGTTCCCGCCTAAGCAGTAGCTAGTTGCGCCTAAACAGTAGCCACCCATTGGCCATCCACCCTAGCAACAGCAATCACCAATCCCAGACCGCTACCTGTCCTTATTAGCCACCCCCTCTCCCTCCAGGGCATATATACCCTGCCTCTTCAATAAAGTTTTGCAGCTTGATCAGAAACCTGTCTTGCTGTCGTTCTTCACGTCTCTTGTCTCATACCATTCCTCCCTCACAGGATTTGGAGCCTCCGTTGATCGTCCCGCGGGCCGGGACAACTCACCTTTACACTGCCTCAGCTATTACTAAGTCAGTGGCAGTGATATGTTGATTATGTGAATTTAAAGCCCACAGGAGCCAGAAGAATGACAGGTCAGATTCTCTTAAATGAGAAATAAAATCCAAGAGCCTGGCAGCGGTACACACGGCTCTCGCTCCCGCCAACCTTTGGTGTCACTCTGGTAGAATGACTGCTTCTGGGCCAGATGGCACGTGGTTTGAACAGAGATTTCTCAACCTGTTTCCTAGTATTAATTGTTCACGTTAATACTACTTCGTTGTGTGGTCCATAATTCCTCACAGTCAACCTCATTTAGATTTTTGTAGAAGAGGCAGCCACATGCTAATGGGCCTCCATAAATCCAGGCAATTTCAAAAGGTCCAATTTCTTTTAAATCTCCCCATCCCAAGCTTTTTATATCCAATCACTGTTACAGGCTGACAGACACCGAATCTCTCTTTTGTCAATCGAATGTAAGTCTAGCAACTTTTAAAAGAA
Organism: Choloepus didactylus; assembly: GCF_015220235.1. Lineage (NCBI taxonomy): Eukaryota > Metazoa > Chordata > Mammalia > Pilosa > Megalonychidae > Choloepus > Choloepus didactylus. The sequence continues at coordinate 14,553,502 of NC_051335.1, forward strand.
ATGATATTGAAGGACAGTGTCTCGGTGCCCTGAAGGAGGAGGCTGAACGGAAGCCCATTTAACTTTTTGTTTAAAGGCACTAAATAAGGATCAATTTGTAAAGGCAGCTTTTCAAGTGTAGCAACATAGCTTCTTAAATCTGTTGGGGATAAATGGAAGTTCAATAACCTTTATCTTATCAACAATTTCACCAAATAATATTTATTAAGGGCTTTCAGGTCAGGTTTCTCAGCTATAAACAAGCAAATACTCTAAGCAGAGAAATTGGAAGCACTGAACCATAACAGTTCCTTGGTTTGGATTGTCTAGACTGGAAGCCACCCTCGGTTGTCCATAGTAAAGCCTGCTCTCATCACTCCAAAGCTGAATTTATAGTTTACTTCTCAAGTAATTTGAAGTAGACCTAATGAGGAACAAAAACAAATTCAGCCAATTATGGAAGAGATCTGGCTTTTTTTTCTTTCTTCACTCAGGTTCATGCGTAAGGCCAAAATTCTGTCATGTGAAAAATGTCTCAGTTTAGATAGAAAAACATTGGTTTAAGGAAAGAAGAGAAAATAAACTATGGATATCATATTGGACAGTTTTCCCTATGTGTTCATCATATTTAAATTATATGCATATCATTAAAAAAATACTGAACCCTTATAAACAGCCTGGCAAGCAGATAATTGTGATCGAAACACAGGAATATTGGCATGTGTTTTAGTGCTATAAATTTCAGTTTGTACGCAGAATTCTGGTTTGCCATTTATAACGGGGGCAAAACATACATGCTTTTGTAAGAATCGCTTTGGCTTATAAAAAATATAGCTTTTAAAAATGCCACCCTGAGAGATTTCAAATGGAGTCAAGAGGTCACTCTGGTGGGCATTTTTATGCACTATATAGATATCCCTTTTTAGGTTTCAGTGTATTGGAATAGCTAGAAGGAATACCTGAAACTATCAAACTCCAACTCAGTAGCTTTGACTCTTGAAGACGATTATATAACTATGTAGCTTACATGGGGTGACAGAGTGATGGTGAAAACCTTGTGGATCACACTCCCTTTATCCAGTGTATGGATGGACGAGTAGAAAAATGGGGACAAAAACTGAATGAAAAATAGGGTGGGATGGGGGGGATGATTTAGGTGTTCTTTTATACTTTTATTTTTTATTCTTATTTTCACTTTTTCTGGTATAAGGAAAATGTTCAAAAATAGATTGTGGTGATGAATGCACAACTATATGATGGTACTGTGAACAGTTGATTGTATACCATGGATGATTTTATGGTATGTGAATACATCTCAATAAAACTGAATTTTAAAAATACGCCACCAAACTTTCTAATTATTTAAAACTTAACCCAGCATGTATGGAAGGCCTGGTTTGAGAGAATAAAGTGTGTAGGCCATCGTATTCAGGCAGGTTTGATGTCCTTGAAGACTCCATGAGATGAACTCATAAGGGATTTATTTGCGTGAGGGATGAAGTTGCCTCCTGGGAGCGAATGGATCCTAAGGGAAGATAGCATTTGTGGGATGCTGAAAAGGTCCAAGACCCAGGGGAAGGTGTTGGAGGGGAGTGGAACTGTGCAAATGAAAACCAGTCAACATGAGCTTGTGCTGCCCGAGTCCCTGGCAGGGGAGCAATTAAGAGCAAGTAAAAATTAAAAAAGTGATTTCAGAAAAATCTCTTTAAGACATTGGGAATACACATCTGAGACGCTTTGTAAACCATGTAGTAGAATGAAATAAAAGAAGGCAAGAGGTCCACTTATCTTCTTGGACTCAGCCCCAACTTCAATGGGTATTATATATTTGCTGGAGCAACAGTCACTTTGGGCATTGGAGGACACTGTTGTCTTTGGTGATTATCTGTTATTGTGTTTTCATCTTCACTGTAGCCAACAGTCGATACCCCAACAAGCCAGAATCAGAGAAAAGGAAAATGGTGGTTGCCTTGTGGTTGCTGAGTACCAAAACCAACATAATTTCCTGCCACTGTGTAAAACAATAATGGCACTGGGAGTAGTTTTCTATAATTCTGAGAATAAGCAAATTTAGCTACTTGTTCCAGGAAAATATTTTCCTGAAAAATAAGACTGCGAACCAACTAAAAGAGTTGACAAGAATAAATCTTCCTCATCAATACTTGCTTCAAGAATCTCACTTCACTGTGCCCTCCAATCTATAGCTAACATATGGTTAAACCTGCCCAATCACAATCGAATCCTGGCTTTGTAAGATCTGCCTTAAAATCACCCAGTTCCTAATATCCTTCCTTGCCATGCCCTTTCTGAGACACTACTTCGACTCTGTTAAGGTGATGTTCTTTCATACTGAGGGAAGTCTGTAAAAACATTGCTTTGCTTGAGCAATATTTTTCCCCCCTTGGTGTTTTTCCGGGAGGACTTGACAGTTGACATAGCCAAAAGGGTGAATGTCTGCACACTTGAGGACACACCCTGAGGTATTTTGTAGCCACAATTATGAGTGGGGTGGAGTCAGAAAATTACTGTTTGTTGCTATTTTTGTGATCCCGTTTCTACCTGCAGGAAGGTAAGACCCGAGGAAACTTCGTCTAAATACAAACCATCCCCTCTTATTCCAAGGAAGGATTTAAGGTACTTGACAAAAAAGCAACAGGATAAAAAGAAGCCCCAGAAAGCATCTTTCCACGGGTGCGGGCGGCAGGCTTTCTCACCTGCTCCGAACTTATTTTTCTGGTTACTACACCACTCCCCATCTCCCTTCTTGTCAGTCTCTTTTTCTATAGTGAAAGACCACTTTCTCTTTAGCATATAAAGAGCAGCCTTAGCCACTTCAACACTGAAGCTCTTTCTCCCAGGGCTCTAACTATACCTGACTCTCTCACCTGAGTGGGATAGGACAGGGGAGAGGAGAAGGAAGCCCTTGGAGGCCAAAACCTGGCGGGGAAGCGGGCGAGAAAGGAAGGGGATCTGATTGCACTTCCGCCTCCTGGGCTTGGAAACGTGCGTGGTGCGCATGTGCTGCCCCGGACGCCTGCAGGAAGGCGGTTGACTTCTCCTCCCAGTGTGCGCTGCAAGCTGAATCATGGATGCCACTGAAAATGCGTTACCAGGCGCTCAGTTCTGGATCATTGGGTGGCTTTGATGTTCGCAGAAGAATTCCTTTAAAGCTCATTTCTGAGTAAGTGAACAAAGCCAAACCTTTGTCTCAAATTCCAAGGACTACAAGCAGGATGCCTGCTGGTGAAGAAGAATTTGATGATGACTGTAAAGGGGGTAAGCTGTAGGGAAAAGAAAAAAGTGTTTTTGAGGACTTTAAGATAAACATCATAGGTGAACGGGATGATTCACCTGTTCATTTCTGTGACAAATGTGAATTAACTTTTAAAATCTATGGCCGAATGATTCCATGTAAGCATACTTTTTGCTTTGACTGTGCTATTTTATATGAAGGGAGATAAAATATGTCCAGGCTGTGGTAATCCTGTGCTGTGAATTGAGGAGCCATCACGAGATTCTGTCTTCATGTGTAGCATTGTCCAAGGATTCAAGAGAACATATTTGCCTCAAAGAAACTTACAAGCTCACGTCAACCACCGCCATAAGGGCGCTGGAAAACCTGACTCTCGTGCTCCCCTTGAAAAAGTTCGTCCTCAAGTTGCCTCACCCCCAGTTGGGATCTCTGATGGTTTCTGATGTTGCCAAACAAGCACCACGTGAGCCTCATTCCATCAAAGCAGCGCACCATGACGCCACACAAGCACTATAATCAGCCACATTAGGATCTTCACCCTCCTCCAGCAGAATTGTCTCCACCTTCACCTCCACCTGGAAACCTTTTCTATTTCAACAAGAAAACGGCAAGTTAATCATTGTCTCTATTCAGGATGACTCAGTATCAGGTGCTAAAGAAGCCCCCACCTCCCGCCCCAGCACCTGTTCTTCATCATCCTGAATCAGCGTCAACCAGTGGGATCGCCCTCATCCTGTTAGGCCTCCCGAGCAACGTTATACATCACAGCCACCTCCTCTGCCACCAGGAGATCGCAGGGACTCCTCACTTCTTTTACAGCCTCCACCAGTGACCTCTGATAGACCATCTCCTCCAGGATCTTCCCGACCTCAAAATGATGGCCCACCTGTAAGTACATTCCCTCTTTTCTATTATAATCCTAACTCTTTAACCCAGTTCACAGAAGTCCAAGAAAACTCAACCCTCCATTTACAGAAATGGAGGGAAGGAGTCCTGGTGTATTGCCTGTGTGGAGAGGACTGCCACCTCCTCCCCCAGTGCAGAGTCCTTCTCAACTCCACTTCCTGGGTCACATTGTTCCGATCAGATGAGATATAGACCAGTGAACAGTGATAATAGTCTTTTGAACAGTGCTTGAAGATCTGATGTGGAAAAAAAGAAAACCTTACATATAGTCAACCTTTTAGTTAAACTTTGGGGAAGGAAAAGCATCTCTAATAGAGATAGTTGTAAACCACTTAGGATCTTGTCTTTTAAAATGGTTTAAACCTTGACTTTAGGATTTATTTCAAGGTCTGTACTATAATGGACGCAAGGGACATGGTTGAGCACAGCTGTGTTTTAACAACTTTGTTCCCTTTATGTGATAAATTGACCCAGAGTTGACCATTTGCAATATGATTTCCTGGATTAAATTTGCATTATTCCACTTTAGAAAGTATTGTTTATGGTTAGTTTGTGGGTGTGTGTGATATTTTGTTAACCTGCACAAAAGGATTAAAGTTGAATATGGTTTTTATGTGAATTTAAGGACAGCCACATACTGTTTGTTAAAACCATGTTTTACCACTAGTTTCTCAAAACATAATAAAAATCCTGGAAGTAAAAATCTAGACTGTACCATAAGATGGTTAAATGGTAGAGAATTATTTCATGTTTCACACTGAAATTTTGAGGTATAATGAGTATATAATGCATTTCACTTGGATGCCTTTTCTTTTTAGGCAGCCCAGAAGCACCAAAATACAGCAAAATTTCAGTACTATGATATATTTATGTTTGCGATGTTAAGAGGCATTACTAAATCATTTGGAAAGATATGTTCAAAGTAATTGATTTCTAGGCTCCAAGCTGCTGGGGTTGCTGTTACTTGTTAATGCCTTTTTTTTTTCTTTTTTACAGAATGGTTAGGATCACATAATGCACCAAACTTACTAATCTTAAGTAACATTTATTTTAGAGCACTGTTTAAATGGTGCCTTTCAGATGAAGTGTGTCCTACTCTGTTCATTGTCTTAAACTAAATATTTGGGGTTGAATAGACTTTATTATAATTCCTCATTTCATAGTCGAGTTTGATCCTGTTCTTATGTGGTTTCTTATTTAATAGGTTTTAAACTACAATTTGCATGCCATGGAGAAATTTAGAAGATGTATTAATGAAGGACATTCTTGTAATCAGAAATTCACATTTACTCGGGTTTCATTACTGTGAGATAAGGGTTTTTCCTCTAACTTGAAATTTAAAAACTGTTAATTATGTCCTATTAAATTGAAACAATCTAAACTTGGAACATTTTAGCATGAAGTTAACAGTGAAGACTGTTAGATGACTTTGTATTGGAGAAGAGAAAAGTAATGAGGAAATTATGTGAATTTTCATGCTTTATAAGATGCCTTTAAAATCAGCTTTCGCATTATAGGGGCTTGTTACATTCCAGCTAAAATGACCGCTTACACTTTATACAGAATTCATATTATGAATTGGCATTCTTAGGATATTATTATATATCATTTGAATAAACCCTTATGAAGTTTTTCCTCCCTCCTAAGTGGTGCATAATATAAAGATGAAATGTGTAGCAGGCAGCTATCATTTATTAGATAGTTTATAGTGCATACATTTAGGACGTATTTCTTTTTTGGCAAAGGATGAACTGATGGCCAATTTGCCATTTTATTTTTTACCATTTTATCATATTTACTAATTTACCATTTTATTCTGTCAGGCACAGGCAAAACAAATATGTACACACATCGCTGAGCTTAGAGCTGAAGTCAGAAATAACATAAATGGCCATTTCAACCTTTGTCAGCTTAAAATAACTAATACACTTTTTTTTAAGTTAAGTGATTTTTCACACCTACCAATTTGAGAGTCCAATGTTAATGCAATATTTCTAGCAAGAAAGGCTTGTTGTTAGAAACATGGCATATAATAGTGTGAAATGGTGGTAGCAAATGCTTCTGTCCTATTACTGTAGGTAATTGGACTAGTACAAACATGATTCCCTTTCATGCCCCTGTTTAGAAGTTGTTAAAATATTACTGTTAAAATCTAATACCATTCTTTGTTTAATGTAATAAGAAAATAACCCAGTTCACCTTAAGGCTTCTCAACTATGAAGAACTCTCCTGTTTTTATTGAAATTTGCTAGGGTTGAACATGGCACGAAACCCTTTGGATTATGTATTGGACAAAACATGATAAAATTCCACATGTTAAGAGAAGTAGGCTCTTTAAGAAATAATTTATTGTTAATTAGGTTTAAGAAATATATGTCAGGCAGGGAAGCAGATGAGATGAATTTGTTGTAGTAGACATCATTTTCCAATGGTATTAAGCCTGAACTCCTTCAGTTATTGTTTGAATGATGGTGGTGGGTAGAAAGATAACAAAGTTACTGTAGTGTTTCTTACTTTAAAGAAAAAATGTGAGTCCCCACCTTATGTCAGAGAAGCCTTTGAAGCTATAATGGACATCAGTCTAAATGAAATGTATGTATGGTTCTTCACATTCCTCTGAAGACTATTGAGTTCGCAGTTCAGTTCATTGAAAACAATGAAGTATATGCATAAATACTTAAAACATGAAAATATCAGGGAAAGGGGGAAATGAAGGTAGAAGAAATAGTAGAATCATGACCAAGTTAAAGTTGGACCCCCAAAAATTCGAACCAGAAAATCCTACATTGTTGTTAATGATGGAAGAAATGTGGTTAAAGCAAGGAGGCAAGTAAAAAAAAAAAAAACGTGCATTCATGGAGCATATGCCTTTTTGATACTGAGCAAAAGTTCTCATACAATGGGTGCTCATAAAATGATCACTGTAATATAGGGTTGTGATTCCTGATTCAGACATCATGGGAGAGTCTAATGGAGTCAGCTAAAAATAGTGTCCTTTGCCTTACTCTCACGAGGTTCTGACTCAGTAGGTCTTAGTAATCTGTCCTTTAAGTAAGTATCCTAGATGATTTTGAAGCAGTTGCTCACAAATTAAATCACTGGTCACCCAGTCTCCACTCTTGCTGGACTCCCCTCCATTCTGCACACAGTAGCCAAGGTAATCATGTTAGAATGGAAATCAGCCCTCACATGGTTTTGTATTGGACTTCAAGTCCCATTCCTTTTCCATGTCTGTATGACTAGATGCCTTATGAAATTTTCTGTGCTCATGACCTCTCCTTCTCTCTCCCCTGCCTCCCTCTACTCTGGCCATTCAGCTTTTATTTTTGATCCTCACATCACCAAATACATTCCTGTCTCTGCATTTTGCACTTGGGGTTTTTTCTGGCTGGACCACTCTTCCCACAGACCTTTATGTCTGCTCAGAAGCCTTCCCTGGAGGTGCCTCCCCCCGACCTGGCCCTCCCACCATCCCTCTCTGTCGTCTAACCCTCCTTTATTTTTCTTGATGGTCCCAACACTGCATGTTATTATATAACTAATTGCTTTCTTATTTGTTTTGTTTTCTCCACTAGAATGTCATCTCCAAGAGAGGTGGGTCTTTGTACTGGTCCACAAAGGACAAAGTGTGGTACATAATTATAAAGCAATTTTATTTTTGTTTTCCTCCTCCCCCTCCTCCCCCTCATCTCCCTCCTCTTCCCCCCTTCCCCTTCCCCCTCCTCCCCCGACCCCCTCATTCTCCCCCCTCCTCCTCCTCAAATTTGCCCGCAAAAAAATCCTCCTCCTTTCCCCTCCTCCTCAAATTTGCCCACAAAAAAAAATCCTCCTCCTCCCCTCCTCTACCCCCTTCCTCCTCTACCCCCTTCCTCCTCTACCCCCTTCCTCCTCTAACCCCGTCCTCCTCTACCTCCTCCCTCCTCCCTCCTCCTCCCTCCTCCTCCATTTTATTTGCTCCACGTGAAAACCAGAGCCATCCCATGTCTTTTCTCTACACTCTTAGGTAATAGAAAGCCCTCTGATCAGAATTAAAATGTCCAGTCCCATGTGACAGTCAAATTTTGGAATTGATTTTAGAGGGAGGTGTTTCCCCGCTTCCCCAACTGTGGCCAGCAGTTGGGGAGGGTGTTGTAGTTAATTTACTGCTTTACCCACTAATACTTTTATTTCGTCTCTCATGACTCATTAAGTGGGGGGTATTGGTTCCCCAGAGTTGGAATGCAAGGGATGGAGCTTAGGGAGGAGAGGTGCAGCAATTGGGAAAGGTCTTATTTGATTGCTACTGTGTTAAACTGGGTTAGTGCTTTCTTAGCTTGACTACAGGTTTGAAGAACTGATTTGTGTGTGTGTGCGCGCCATTTTGTGGTTGATAAGAATTGCTGCCTTTGCTCTGGATTTCTCCCTGGGTGTGGATGAATGCTTCTCTCTTTCAGTTAGTTTTCTTGTTCCTTCTGCAGCCCCTGAGAATCTGCCAATACCTACAGTTATTTCTGCTGAGTTGTTTTCATCCCTCCAGGTGGCCATGTTGTACAGGACCTGGGATGACCCCCACACTGGCTTCTTCCAGTGACAGACAATATGTGGTCCGCGAGAAACTCACCTCCTTTTCCCTGACAAACTCTGGGTATGCTGGCCAGTCCCAGTGTTGTCAGTTCCCTTTACCTCAGCCTGTCTCCTGCATTTAGATTTTCCAGAAAACAGTCCACAGTGTCCCTAATGATCCAAGGAACATGAATTTAGCCCTCTGAGTGGCCTCATTCAAGTGCCCCTCTTGTGATTGGAGGTGAAGTAGCCTGCATCCTTCTGTCCAAGGGGTAGGTAGTGGTGGAACTCACAGCATAGCAAAATCCAGTGCTAGGCTTTGTTCTGATTGGTCAGTGCCCATGCCATACTGTTTGTTAAATTTTTAATATTATTACTCTGAGTCCAACTATTATTGATTTTCAAATGGCACAGCAACCTTACATAGGAGAAAGCAGTCTGTTTGGACTGTGTCTACAAAAACAAAGGAAAGGGAAGAAGTGGGTGATTAAATGGATAATTCAGAAAAAAAAGTGCCTCAGGTATTGGAATTTTCTTGGCAAAAGTTTAATATCCGGATCAGTCTGAAAAGTGCCAGGATTTGGCACATCTCATAACAGTTCCACAACGTCATGCTGAGTAAAATAATATGTTTTTGGCAAAATAACTAATAGATATACTTTATTTCCAGTAGGAAGAACTCAGATTTTAAATGTCTTTGTAGGTCAGACTTAGGTAAAAATGTGATATAGATGGAGTTCCTATTTGACTGTGATGAAGTGGGGGTACAGAACCTTTTTCCTTCTGCTGAATGAAACTGGTCTCTTTCATAGCAGGTTTCATCACTCAAGAGTAAAGGGATGGTCTGCTTACTTCATTGACCATCACTCCCTTGTGCTTTAACTTTTTCACTAATATTTGACTTGGATATTCTGTTTGGTTTATGCGTGTGATTGATTATAAAATTGGCCTCAATTCTTCACCCCCTCTTGTAACTATACCCTTTCAATGTACCTTCACATTTCCACTTTTCAAAAGGCAGAGCCTGTTTTCTCACCTCCTTGAACATGGGCTGGCCTCATGGTTTGCTTTGGCTGATAGGCTGTGGTGGAAATGTTGATGTGCCAGTTCTTAGCCTCATGCCTTTCTGCTCTCTCTTGGAGTCCTGCTGTCATGAGAACAAGCTTGGCCTACACTGCTGTAAGATGAGAGAACCCATTGAGGAGAGCTCATTTTTTCCTATTCAAAGCCATCCTAAACCAGTCTACAGTCAGCCAACCTCAAAATATGTGAGAGTAAAATCCAGACAAGAATAGCTGAGCTGCCAACCCGATCTGCAGCTGACTGCAGACCCAGGCAGGGACCCAACTGAGAACAGGAGAACCACCCAGATCACCTGCACCTTTGGGATAATAATATTATGCTTGTTGTTTTAAGTCACTGAGTTTGGGATTGTTTGTAACACAGCAATAACTAACTGGTATAAGCCATTTAAATTTTACCCCACTTTTCCCCTGTAGTCTGAGCATTTCATACTGTCCAGTTTACAGTTAAATTTTGCTCTAGTGCAAAGTGTTTTCAAAACACAAATTACAGATAGTCAGTGTTTACCTATGGGGCAAGTTCACTTTTGAGAGGGCTTGATATAATGAACATTTTCTTCAGGTTTTGTCATCTTCACATACTACTTTCCCAGTTTCCTCATTAATACCCAAGTTATAAGGATGATTAACTTTCAATAAACTGTGTGATAACCGTGAGCAAGTTGTGGAGAATTTAGCTTAAGCAGACATTACATATGCAGATGGTGTTTCCTAGAGTCTTGGTGATCAAATTACGGAAGACTATAAGCAAAGTCCCTGGCTTATCAGCATAAACCCTTATTCCTGATTTTCTCTTCTGAATTGGTGTCTTGGGATCTCCTGTGTTTGTGGAGCCATTTGTGCAATAACCGAGCTGTGGTGGCCTGCACTTAAATATTTAGCTCATGATGGACAGATCTGTATTGAGAGAGTATATGAAGCCATAGTCACTATGGCGTATATCCTCCGTCTTTGCATCGAAGGAAGCTCAAGTTAGCATGGGCCACCTTGGAGGAGAAGCCTCCTTTTCACCTCATTCTTTCATGGTCCCCAACAATCTGAAATGGCTTTCTAAAGTGATGTCCTAAAATTTTATATTCCCTGTTTAACGCAACCTTTCCACCTCACTCTGTAATGTTTCAATTATATATGAGCAAGCTATTAGCCCGCCAGCTCTGCATAAGTCCAGATGTCTGATGCCAAGACTGACATTGCTTTGGATGCCACTTGGCTGCAGTTTAGACAGGAAGGAGGCAGTTGGGAAAACATCTGTTTAAGGACAGATGTCTGCATAATCTTAGGTTTTCAATTTAGAATAACTGTACTTATAAATACTTTTATATTTTGTTAAAGAAAATAGCTTTAAAGTAATTTTATGTTTCAGTTTATGAAAACCATACATGATCATTATTGAATATTTATACAATATAGGGAAGGATAAAGAAAAATTAGAATTGTCTGTAATCATATAGTTGATATTTTTCTGTACATATTTTTATAAGCATTTATATGGTGCTCTGTAAAAAATGTTTCTAGAATGCATTTTCTACAGTCTTTCTCTTTTATTAATAATTATGTAAATTAAATTTGTTAAAGGGTCAACTTTTAACTTTTAAAACCATATGACAATTGCATTTTAATACATAGTATCCTTTAATATGCTTTATTTAGGATGCAATATACATAAATTATTTAATTTCTTAATGCAATATCTACATGTGGTCAGTTAAAATAAAATTAAAAACATTACCTCTCATTTACTGCACATCTTGCCTATATTTCATTGCAATCAACAGCCCTGGTTCTCTCTTTAGGGTAAACATAGAACATGTCCACAAGTCCATGCATACTTTTGGGGGAGAAGGAGTGAAGTGGTAGCCAACCCCAAAACACGTGCTTTGAGAAGGAGCACCTACCTCAGTCAGTATAGTTGCCATTGAGGTGTACTCTATCACAAACAAATAGTTACTGAATCCTTTCCTCTTCTTTTTCTTGCCCAACACTGTTGACTCTGAAAGAGGCTGGCCACCCATTAGGCCTGGGAAGAGGGGTAAGATGTTGCACACTGTTTCAAGAAAAGTATCTGATGCAAATAAAACTATTTTTGTTATTTTTAAAAAAGTGTCTAAGTTAGCATTTTTATTTTATTGAGATGTTACTTTTCATTTTGTATTTTGATATAGTGGCAACTCATAGCTGTTTTAAAACTACCATCTGGCTGTCTTCCCTTGGATATAACCCAGACCCCTCAACCCCAATGAACGTGTAACTGAATCACCACCAATGTGGCAAGCAGACTCCTCCTCTGGCATTTTCTCCTGTGGTGAATGGTTCCATGAACCAACCAAATTGTTGAGCTAGAACCCTGGCAGTCATCCTTTTGTCCTCCACACTCCTCCCTCATTTCCCATATTCAATTGGTAACCAAGGTCCTTAGATTCTGGTTCCACTTTTATGCTTCTCTCATGTGCCATCCAACCCATTGCCTTGACCATAATGGAGGCATTCAACACTTCTCTGTTGGACTACTCTAAGAGCCTTCTTAATCAGTTGCCCAGCTTCTGGCCTCATCACCAGCCCCACCCATCCAACACAGCTGCCAAGTGAGCCTTCTAAAATGTAGGTCTGATTATGGACACCAATGTATATCTCTAACATTTGGGATAATGTCAGATTCCTTTGCTTAGCACAGAAAGGCCCTCATATCCGGCCTGACCCTCCCTCTGGCCCTATTTCCGCCACTTGCCCATGAGCATCTTGTTCTCCAGTTTTATATTTTCAGTGTCTTAAAGACAAAAGCAGTTTCCCACTTTGTGCCTTCCCTTACAGTTTTCCCTCGACCTGACATACCTTTCCTTGTTTTTTAATTCACTTTTCCTTGTCTTTTCTGCCTAGCTTTTTATTATATATTCCTCAAGCATCGGCATAAGCAGCACTTCTTTCTAAAATCTTTCTTCAGCCAACTGCGTGATTTTGATGTTTCCGCACTTTAGTAATTGTATGCTTACATCATGCCAGTTAATATACCGTATTTTAATTGTTTGTTCATATGCCTTTCTCTCCCAGTAGACTGGTGGTTCTCAAAATGTGGTCCCCTGAACAGCAGCAGCAATCACCTGGGAATTTGTTAAAAATGCAAATTCTCAGGCCCCACTCCAGACCAGAAACTCGTACTGGGGGCAGATCGTCACATATCTTGTGAAAGGGGAAGTGTGGTTGACCACTGTGGCATGCTAAGGAACAAGGGATGATTTGGAAGAAGATTCATGAATACTCCATAAATACTGTCCTCCATGCCAGTTTTTCTTAAACAGGTGGTCTCAAATTGCCCCAAAGCATTTCAGCACTTGTATTAGTTGGCTGCTGTAGCAAATTACCACAAACACAGTGGATTTAACAGCAGACATTTGTTGTCTTACTGTTCTGGAGGTCAGAAGTCTGAAGTGGGCTCACTGGGCTAAAATCAAGGTGTCTGCAGGGCTGCATTCTTTTCTGGAGGCTCTATGGGAGAATCTTTTTCTTGCCTTTCCCAGCTTTTAGAGGCTGCCTGCATTCCTGGGTTTGTGACCCTTTCCTCCATCTTCAGCTAGTAAAGGCTGGTCAAATCTTTTGTATAATGTGGTCTCTTTGGTTCTGACTCTTCTGTCCCCCTCTTCCCCATTTAAAGACCTGTGTGATTACGTTGGGCCCACCTCAGTAATCCAGGATGATACTTTATTTTAAAAGTCAGTTGAGGCATGTTTTCCACAGATCAGCACCACAAATATAGATAGGGGCTTGCATGATACTAAGGTATGATACTAGGGCAGAAAGTTAACAACAGAAGGGAATATGGGAAAAACCTACATATTGCATACGAGGGACTATAATTAATAGGAATACCATTTTAGTATTACATGCATACTAGGGACAAATAATTGAGGGCTGACAGGAGCTGTGAGACGTTTTGGGTCATGAGAATTGTTTAAAATGGAGAGTGATGAGGATTGTATAACTAAGTGATGATAATGTGAGATGCGGATGGATGCTCGTGGACATAACATATGCTTTGTGAACTTAGGAACCCCCTATTTTGTAAGTCAAGCCCTCCAAATTGAGTAAAAGAAAGTCATTGATTAGCAACCTTAATTCCAACTTGCCATGTAACGTAACATATTTACAGGTTCCAGAGATTAGGATGAGAACATCTTTGGGGGACCGTTGTCCTTCCTACCACAGCACTCATCTTGCTCTTTGTAGAATTGATTAAAATTGGTACTGCTAGTTGTCTTAACACACGGGCTCTTTGGAGAGATCTGAATTCCATTTTCATCACTGGCATTTCTTGTGAAGAAACTGGTTTGAAAATCTTGTGGTGGTTTAGAACATTTTATTGGAAAGAGGACCCCTCCCCCTAGGACTTATAGTTGTGATTGTGAAGTCTGAACTTCACTCAGTTACCCAGGAAAACATGCCCCAGATGGCAACTAGAGACCATGGGATCTATCAAAATAATATTTGACCAAGAGCCATTGATTGTGCACTTAGGATGGATTGTGTAGAGTGGGAATAAAACCGTTTAAATTAAAAAAATATTTGTCCATATGTTAATATATCAGCCTTAAATATTTAAAAAAGAGAAACAATCTATCAAATAATATCTTCAGGGAATGCTTTTTTTTCCTCTTTCTGTTTTGAGAGCCTGATCTTAGATCAAATTTGCCAAATTGTCCTATCCCTTTTAACCTACTTTTAAGGCCAGAGGTGTCCTATAAAAAGTTCCTTATATTTAAGAACCCCAAGTAATTGTTCAGATCGGCCTCGTGTCTACTTTCTGAACCCATCCAAAGAACTGTTGTCAGATGTTCTCTGCCACTCTATTGGTTTTCCCCTCTCCATTGGCTTTGGTTTGGTGACTCTGTTGACTTGTCTCTGTGTTCTTCAATCTGCCTTTACCCCTGAAATTTTTCTTTCAGATAGCTCTAGCTCCATGCTTCCCAACTGATGGTGAGGCCTAGCCCATTTTCATGGCCAGCCCTGACCTGCCATAATCTCACCCATATTGGAACCTTGGGTCCCCAGTTCCCAAAGAGGGGTATTTACTACTTCAGTCACTTAAATAAAGTGTAAGGGACTCAAAACATTTCAACAGCTATATCTTTTTTATTAGAAAAATTGTAGGTTTATAGAAAAACCAGACATAAAATACAGAGTTCTCATATACCATCCTATTATTAACATCTTGTATTAGTGTGGTACATTTGCTGCAATTGACAAAAGAACATTTTTGATTAACTATAGTCCATGGTTCACCCTAGGATTCACTGTTGGTGTTATAAGATCCTATGGCTTTTCTTTTTTTTTTAAAACAAAAAACAAAAAACACTTTTATTCTGGTAATGTAAATATAACCCCACATTTCCCCTTTAACCATATTCAAGTATATATTTCAGTGCTGTTAATTACATTCACAATGTTGTACTACCATCACTGCTCTCCATCACCAAAATTTTTCCATCAACCCAAATAGAAACTGTATAATTAAAGCATTAACTTCTTATTCTCCACCCCCACCCCAGCCCCTGGTAACTTATATTCTAGTTTCTGATTCTATGAATTTGCTTATTCTAATTATTTCATATCAGTCAGATCATATAATATTTGTCCTTTTATGTCTGACTTATTTCACTCAACATGTCTTCAGGGTTCATCCATGTTATTGCATGTATCAGAACTTCATTCCTTTTTAGAGTTGAATAATATTCCCTTGTGCATATATACCATATTTTGTTTCTCCATTCATCAGTTGTTGGACACTTGGGTTGCTTCTATCTTTTGGCAATTGTCAATCATGTCACTATGCATATCGGTATGTAAATACCGTTCGTGTCCCTGCTTTCAATTCCTTTGGGTATATCCCTAGACGTGGGATTGCCAGGTCATATGGTAATTCTGTACTTAGCTTTCTGAGGAGCTGCCAAGCTATCTTCCACAGTGGCTGCACCATTTTACAGTCCCACCAAGAATGAGTGCTCCTGTTTCTCTGCATCCTCTCCAACACTTGTAATTTTCTGTTGTTTTTTTTTTTAAATAGTAGCAATTCCAATGGATGTGAAATGGTATCTCATTGTGGTTTTGATTTGCATTTCCCTGATGGCTAATGATGTCAAGCATCTTTTCATGTGGCCATTTGTATGTCTTCTTTGGAGAAATGTCCATTCAAGTCTTTTGTCCATTTTTAAATTGGGTTGTTTGTCTTTTTGTTTTTGAGTTGTAGGATTTGTTTATGTATTCTGGATATTAAACACTTATTGAATATGTGGTTTCCAAATATTGTCTCCTATTATGTAGGTTGTCATTTTCCTTTCATGACAAAGTCCTTTGATGCACAATGGAGGACCCATTTGTCTATTTTTTCTTTTGTTGCTTTTGCTTTGGGTGTAAAGTCTAAGAAACCATTGCCTAACACAAGGTCCTGGAGATGCTTTCCTATGTTTTCATCTAGGAGTTTTATGGTACTGGTTCTTATATGTAGATCTTTGATCCATTTTGAGTTGATTTTTGGGTATGGTGTGAGCTAGGGGTTAATCTTGATCCTTTTGCATATGGACATCCAGTTTTCCCAGGACCATTTGTTGAAGAGAATATTTTTTTCCTAGAAAGCTATATATTAGCAGCTCTTAACTTCAGCTGTTGCCTCCAAGGAGCTATGTGCTTCTGGGAAACCAGAAGCAATCATACAGACAAGATAGTCTGAGTAATGGGGGGACTCTTGCAGGCAACTTTCAATCCATACATTTTTCTTTTCCTGCCTGAAGATAGGACTACAGAACCTCTGCAGCCACATTGTAGGAGGCTATGCATTGTAGGGATTTGGCAAAGGTATTATGTGACCCATTTATACTCAGAATATTTATCCCGCTTATATGTTTTTCATTTGTACAGATCTGTGCACTAACAAATAGGGGTGAGAATAGAGCAGTAGAAATGCATTTCATGAGGTCTGTAAATTTTAAACATTGAACTTTGAAAAAATTGCTGTTTGGAAACTGAGAATACTTTGCAAATGCAATATATATCATCTCTGATATAAGGCCAAGACTAGACCAACATGGACCAGTTGGGAGCAGCATTGAGCACTGTAGAAATGTATTTGTGGACAGTGCACCAGTAATATGAGGGAGAAAGTGAATGTGACTGGAACATGCTTGCTATTCTTAATTATCCTTCATCAGTGGTTTTGTCCATTTCCTAGTGAGAAAGGATTAAGGGTTAAACCAGAATCTCTATGAACCTCTCTGTGACTATGCATGCCCAATATCTGCAGTTGTCCTGTTAATAGACTATGCTTAAATTAACTATCAACCAAGTGGAATTTATTCTGTACTATGAATTCAATACCTAAATTTTTTTTATCTTTAAAAATCCTGCATTGAAAACCCCTCTCAGATATTGTTAAGGAGAACAGTAGGTACTGGATAGGGCCCATGGACATTTCCAGTCCCTATCTGACGTCAGAATGGGAAGACGTAGCAAACAGAGACTTGAGCCATCGAAGTTAGCTGAAACAGAATTTCCTTCAGTTTGAGTGTGTTGGCGATACTAAGAGTTGTAATTCATTAACCGAGGGAAGAGAAGTTGTAAGAAAATTACCTGACCAACCTAAGCTCAAAATCCCAGATTCTTTGCCTTATATGTCTTTATGTTTTAGGACAGTATGTTCTTTTGCTCTGATCTTGAGGATAACTTTTTGGCTTTACTTTGCATATGTTGTTAGAACCACACATGATCGTTTAGATTTTTATAATTGCAGAAGTTTAGGAGCCATGGTTATGGGTTCACTCTGAAAGTGTAATGAATCTGCTGTGGCCCATGCAGCAGCTACCTATGTGCCTAAGAAATGCTACTTTGTGTTAGACTCTTGGGCCATCCAGCTATACAGGAACAGCTTGGAGAGTGGTGTAAGAAGACACTGATTTTCCACATTCCTATAGTGCTTTAACAGAGGGAAGATCTAGGATGTGTTTTCTTTTAATAGACTTTGCTTTTATCCCCTTCGGTCATGAACCCATCTCAGGGAAGAAGTTCACACTTCTAAGAAATGACTCTGGTCCCTTCCAGGCTCCAAATGGAAGTGTTTCACGACCATATTTGCTATGAGGGATATTTATCATGGAAGTTAAGTAACTCAAGCATTAATTCAAGTGTCCTGTCAGCATTGAGAATAGGTTATTTTCTCCAGGAGGCCCCAACTGTTTCCTGTTTTAGAGAAATTGAAAAGGAATATATTGCTTTCAACAGCCTCCAGATCAATACAGCTTCAACTATAGGTGGGACCAAGTTTCTTATGCATCTTATGTGGGTTAAAGAATGGTACTGACCCCAAGTCCTGTGAGATCATAATACTTCTGGTGAAGCCATTGTGCTCTGGGGGGTGAGTGATTGTGGCTCTTCTCTTGACATTTCGGGTTAGGGTGACCAACCCTTGTACATACCACAGAGTAATGATGGCCTACCATCCATCCAACTTTAGCAACTTCCCTTTAGAACAGATTTAGGACCAGACCATTTAAACATCAAAACTTATTCCTTTTTCTTCACCTTTTAAAAAACAATATAGAGAGAACCTTAGGGCATTGCCAATCAGTGCTTTTGTGACTCAAATATCATGTATGATAAATATGGCTATAAGCTATAAAGTCCTTGATGGCAGGCTATCAATGTTTTATTTAGCTTGCTCTCTCCCTCGATATCTAACTGAAACTTATACAGAAAACTAGCTCAGTATGTGACTGTCGAATAAATGGATCAATAATTTCACATACCAGTGCTACAAAAATGTCCGCTTGTTTTGGACTTGACATGTAGAGTTTTGGTGCTGGGGAAAGAACCTTGATGCTTTTTTGAAGTTTCCATTTCTCTGCTGCAATTCTCAAAATTGCTTTATATCTCTTTGAGCTTTGTGAGCATATTTGTTTTAAAACATTAGTTTGATAACTCCGATATTCTCCCCTGTTATTCCATTTCTATTGTTGTTGTTTTTGCTGGTTTTAATTCATGTTGCCTTTTCTGGCCCTGTCTGCTTTTGTTTGCTTGTTGCACACAGTATTTGAAAAATTGTTTGTAGAAATAATTTGAGGCCCAAGATGATGTTATTTTCCTCTGTAGAGGATTCAGATTTGCTTCTGCCAGATGTCCAGAGGCACTAACAATCTTGATCACCTCAGTCGAGTTTTAGGGCTTGAGAGGAAAGATGTGGACCTACAGCCCCTGCAGTAGTCCACCTGCTTTCAGGTCACAGCAGTCTGAGGGTGCAGATCTTTGGCCATCCAACCTAAAGTGAGGAGGGTTCACCAGCCTACCCTTTCCCCTTTGGTGGCTCCTGGACTGCAATGTCCATTCCTTTAACTCCACCAGCTTCAGTGGATTGTTGCTTAGCCTCTCAGCCTCTCAACTGTCCCCTCCAGAATCAAACACCCACCTGAGTAAGGAGGCCCCCAGCACAGGGCTCACTTCCCAGGGCATCCGTTTCTCCCCTGCTGCATCTTGTCCGGGTGAAACTTCTCTATCTTGCTAACATCATGAGGCATTCAGGGCAGATGTAAAAAATATTTCATCATAATTTTCTAGAGGTTCTTAGTGAGAGGATATGTCCAAATTATCTAATCGGTCATTATCAGAAGTAGAAATCCACTTTTCTTGTTTTTTGTTATGGTTTCCTTTTTATATCTTTAAAACATCTTTTCTTGTTTGATTAGTTATGCTGTTTGTTTATTTGGGAGTCTATTCTGGTAACTGGACATGTTCATGTCTTTGTTTTGGTGGCTAGCTTTATAGTTATAACTTTGATGCTTTTAGTCTTCTGTTTCTTCAGAAAGTCTCTATTCTCTTATTTTGAGAAATGATAGAATTAGTACACTTCTTTCTGAATCCACTCTACCATTTGAATTGATTGCATTATATTTCTTAGAGTTTTCGTGGCACTGTTCAATGTATTTCTATTTAATTTGTCAGTTTAAAATAATAGCATTTGGCATACAGTTATTAAAAGAGACATAACAAATTATATATACACACACACAGGGAGAAAGAGTGAAAGCAAAAAACAACAGACTGGGAAAATGCTTTAAAGTAAAATATTACTGTTGAAGGTCTAATTTTCATACTATGTAAATGGCCGATTAAATTTAATCCTCTTGCTATGATTATGGATTTGTCTATTCTTTTAGTTCTTTCAATTTTTACTTTACATATTTTGAAGCTATGTTATTGGATTCATATAGCCTTCAACTGATTGGATGGGGCTTCTCTCATTGCTGAAGGCCTTCTCCTTTGTTGATCAATCATAGATGCTATCAAGTGACCAGTGATTTAAATCATGAAATACCCTCAAAGTAACAATCAGGCCAGGGCTTGCTTGACCAAACAACTGGCCACCATAACCCAGCCAAGGTGACATATGAACTTAACGATCACACTCTTCTACCTTTTCTGATATTGTTATCATGTAGCTTAATTATAGATATATTTTTAAACTCCACAAGAAAGTATTTTTATGGTTTTATGTATTCAGTGCTCATTTAGGTTTACTCACATATTTACCTTTTTATTGTTCTACATTCCTGCCTGCAATTCCATGTTTCTCTTTGAGATTATTTTCCTTCTTCCAGAGAAACACTCTTTAGTATTTCTTTTATTGCAAGTCTGCTGGTGATGAATTATGTCAGTTTTTGCCAGAAGACATCCTAATTTCACTTTCTTATTTTTTTTAAATGCATGACTGCACCTCTAGTTATTTTTTATGCATTTTTATTGTGAACTTTAACATATATACATAACTGTGTTAACTTTCAAAGTACAATTTAACAAATAGAGAGCAAATTTCAAAGAATGTCATGGGTCATAGTTCTACAACTTCAGCTATTTCCATTATTGTAGAATATACATACAGAAAGATGTTAACTTTCAAAGTACAGCTCAACAAGCAGTTGTATAGGTAATTTCAAAACTTTTTTGGGTTACAGTTCTACAGTTTCAGTTCTTTCCTTATTATGAGATATAGGGTATATTCAGAAAAGTAAAGACTTTCAAAGCACAATTCAATGAGTATCTATAGAGCAAATTTCAAAAAAAATGTTATAGGTCATTTATACCATGTCATTTACCTCCTTCTAGTTATTCTGACACCCAGCATCTAAAAATATATATATTTATATTAAGTTTGAGTATTCATAGACCTTTGCTAAATCTTCTCTTGTTTGTTGCTACCCCTTCCTCTCACTTAATCTCTTTCTCCATCTTCAGGGGTGTCTCGGCAGTGAGCACCCTAACTTGTTCATATTGAAAGGGGGTGTTGACAATATGGGGAAGTGGGCTACATCTGATTTATTGTTGTTAAAGAGGCTATTGTCTCTGGGATTTAGGACTTGTCTGGCATAGGCGCACTCTGGTGGATTTAAGTTTCTGAGAGATAAAACTTAGTGAGTGGATCGTTTATAGAATCTCAGGTAGGGACCTAGGTATTTGGAGACGACTTTTGGTAAGGGCATGGCATACTGTGGCCATTTGGGATGTCTAGCTGGAGCTCGCATAAGAGAAACCTCCAGGATAGCCTCTAAACTTTATTTGGGATCTGTCCGTCACTGCAGCCTCAGCTTGTTAACTTTATTTTTCCCCGTTTTGGTCAAGTAGGCATTTTCAGTCCCTCGCTGCCAGGGCCAGGCTCATTCCTGGGCGTCATGTCCCCACATCGCCAGAGAGATTCATTCCCTTGGAGTCCCCCTTGCTGAGGGCGGGGGGGGGGGGGCGGGCAGCGGTTAATGAATTTGTTTGCTGAGATGGTCTTAGAAAAAGGCCACATCTGAGCAACAAAAGAGGTTCCCTGGAGGTGCCTGTTAAGCATAATTATAGGAAGGCTCAGTCTCCCATTTACAGCCCTGCATTTCACAAGACCAAGCCTCGAGTATAACATAAAACATCCCAGAGCTCTTAACAGCTGCAGGTTTGTGCTACTACTCTGCGGGTTACGTGCCTTTAAACAACCATTTACAAACATATTCACCTTCAATGTGTTACTGATACTTATAATCCCATTAATGAACCATAGTCACACCTGACCATTCCCATACGTAAAGTCCAGCACCATCATCGTATCTGTACATATTAGATTATCATTCTCCCTTCACTAGCTTCTATTTCTAGGTCCCCTATATTCTACATTATAAGACACTTATTTTACATTTTTCACAGAGTTCACATAGTGGTAACATATAATATCTCTCCTTTTGTGTCTGGCTTATTTCAGCATTATGTCTTCAAGGTTCATCCGCATAGTCATATGTTTCACGACCTCATTCCTTGTTACTGCTGCATAGTATTCCATCGTATGTATATACCACATTTTGTTTATCCACTCATCTGTTGAAGGACATTTGGGTTTCCATCTCTTGGCAATTGTGAACAATGCCGCTATGCACATTGGTGTGCAAATATCTGCTTTCAGATCTTCTGAGTATATACCAAGAAGTGAAATTTCTGGATCGTAGGGTAAGCTTGATATCTAGTTTTCTGTCTTCCACAGTGGCTGTACCATTATACATTCCCACCAGCAATGAATAAGAGTTCCAATTTCTCCACATCCTCTCCAGCATTTGTAGTTTCCTGTTTGTTTAATGGCAGCCATTCTTATTGGTGTGAGATGATACCTCATTGTGGTCTTGATTTGCATCTCCCTAACAGCTAGCGAAGATGAACCTTTTTTTCATGTGTTTTTTAGCCATTTGTATTTCCTCTTCAGAGAAGTGTTTTTTCATGTCTTTTGCCCATTTTATAATTGGGCTGTTTGTACTATTGTTGTTGAGTTGTAAGATTTCTTTATATATGCAAGATATCAGTCTCTTATCAGATACGTGGTTTCCAAATATTTTCTCCCATTGAGTTGGCTGCCTCTTTACCTTTTTGACAAATTCTTTTGAGGTACAGAAGCTTTTAATTCTGAGGAGTTCCCATTTATCTGGTTTTCCTTTTGCTGCTTGTGCTTTTGGTGTAAGGTCTAAGAAGTGACCTACTAATACTATGTCTTGAAGATGTTTCCCTACGTTATCTTCTAGGAGTTTCTGTCTCTTATATTGAGGTCTTTGATCTACTTTGAGTTAATTTTTTGTAGGGTGTCCTCTTTCATTCTTTCAGATATGGATATCCAGTTCTCCCAGCCTCATTTTTTGAAGAGACTGTTCTGTCTCAGTTAAGTGGATTTGGGGACCTTATCAAAAATCAGTCAACCGTAGAGCTGGGGGGTCTATTTCTGAATTCTCAATTTGATTCCGTTGATCAATATGTCTATCTTTGTGCCAATACCATGATTTTTTGACAACTGTGACCTTATGGTTGGCTTCAAAGTCAGGCAATGTAAGTCCTCCCATTTTGTTCTTCTTTTTTAGAATGTTTTTAGCAATTTGAGGCCTCTTTCCCTTCCAAATAAATTTCATAACTAGCTTTTCCAAATCTTCAAATAGTTTGAATTTTGATTGGAATCACATTGAATCTGTAGATCAGTTTGGGTAGGATTGACATCTTAATGACATTTAGCCTTCCTATCCATGAACATGGAGTATCATTCCATGTCTTTAGGTCCCCTTTTATTTCTTTTAGTAAAGTTATGTAATTTTCTGTGTAGAGGTCTTTTATATCCTTGGTTAAGTTTGTTCCTAGGTACTTGATTTTTTTAGTTGCTATTGTGAACAGAATCTGTTTCTTGGGTGTCTCTTCAGTTAGGTCATTTCTAGTGTATAAGAACATTACTGACTTATGTGCATTAATCTAGTATCCTGCCACTTTGCTGAATTTATTAGCTCAAGAAGCTGTGTCATCAATTTCTCAGGGTTTTCCAAATATAAGATCATATCATCTGCAAATAATGACAGTTTTACTTCTTCCTTTCCAATTTGGATGCCTTTTATATCTTTATCTTGGTGAATTGCTCCGGCTAGAACTTCTAGCAAAATGCTGAATAGTAAAGGTGACAATGGGCATCCTTGTCTCGTTCCCAATCTTAGGGGGAAGGCTTTCAGTCTCTCACCATTGAGTACCATGCTGGCTGTGGGTTTTTCATATATGCCCTTTATCATATTGAGAAAGTTTCCTTCAGTTCCTACGTTTTGAAGTATTTCTATCAAAAAAGGATGCTGA
The DNA here is from genome assembly GCF_015220235.1 of Choloepus didactylus. Taxonomy (NCBI): domain Eukaryota; kingdom Metazoa; phylum Chordata; class Mammalia; order Pilosa; family Megalonychidae; genus Choloepus; species Choloepus didactylus. The sequence goes on from NC_051335.1 coordinate 14,577,409, forward strand.
ATTTTGTCAAATGCTTTTTCAGCATCTATTGAGATGATCATTTGATTTTTCCCTTTTGATTTGTTAATGTGTTGTATTACACTGATTAATTTTCTTATGTTGAACCACCCTTGCATGCCTGGGATGAACCCCACTTGGTCATGGTGTATGATTTTTTTTTTCATTTTTATTGAGATTGTTCAGATACCATACAATTATCCAAAGATCCAAAGTGTACAATCACTTGCCCCTGGGTACCCTCATACAGCTGTGCATCCACCACCACACTTAATTTTTGTTTAATTTTTAGAAACTTTTCATTACTCCAGACAAGAAATAAAGTGAAAGATGAAAAAAGAAAAAAAGAAAAGGAAAGTCTAAACCTCCCCTATCCCTAATCAACCCCCCTCAATTGTTGACTCCTAGTATTGATATAGTACGTTTGTTACTGTTTATGAAAAAATGTTGAAATACTACTAACTGTAGTATATAGTTTGTAATAGGTATATAGTTCTTCCCTATATGCCCCTCTATTATTAACTTCTAATTGTATTGTCATACATTTGTTCTGGTTCATGAAGTGATTTCTAGTATTTGTACAGTTGATCATGGACATTGCCCACCATAGGATTCAGTTTTATACATTTCCATCTTTTGACCTCCAACTTTCCTTCTGGTGACATATATGACTCTGAGCTTCCCCTTTCCACCTCATTCACACACCATTCGGCGCTGTTAGTTATTCTCACGTCTTGCTACCAACAGCCCTGTTCATTTCCAAACATTTAAGTTCATCCTAATTGAACATTCTGCTCATACTAAGCAAGAGCATCTACATTTCTTCCACAAGGCAGGAGGGAGAGTCAAAGAAGGTAGAGAGGCAAAAGAAAGAGGAAACAAAAAAAAAAATGACAGCTAGGAAGCAGCAAAAGGAAAAATAACCTTAAATCAAAGTAGAATAAAGAATCAGACAATACCACCAATGTCAAGTGTCTAACATGCCTCCCCTATCCCCCCCCTCTTATCTGCATTCACCTTGGTATATCACCTTTGTTACATTAAAGGAAGCATAATACAATGATTCTATTAGTTACAGTCTCTAGTTTATGCTGATTGCATCCCTCCCCCAATGCCTCCCCATTTTTAACACCTTGCAAGGTTGACATTTGCTTGTTCTCCCTCGTAAAAGAACATATTTGTACCTTTTATCACAATTGTTGAATACTCTAGATTTCACCAAGTTACACAGTCCCAGTCGTTATCTTTCCTCCTTTCTTGTGGTGTCTCACATGCTCCCCATCTTTCTCTCCCAACCGTATTCATAGTTACCTTTGTTCAGTGTACTTACATTGTTGTGCTACCATCTCCCAAAATTGTGTTCCAAACCACGCACTCCTGTCTTCTATCACCCTGTAGTGCTCCCTTTAGTATTTCCTGTAGGGCAGGTGCCTTGTTCCCAAAGTCTCTCATTGTCTGTTTGTCAGAAAATATTTTGAGCTCTCCCTCATATTTGAAGGACAGCTTTGCTGGATACAGGATTCTTGGTTGGTGGTTTTTCTCTTTCAGTATCTTAAATATATCACACCACTTCCTTCTTGCCTCCATGGTTTCTGCTGAGAGATCCGCACATAGTCTTATGAAGCTTCCTTTGTATGTAATGGATCGCTTTTCTCTTGCTGCTTTCAGGATTCTCTCTTTGTCTTTGACATTTGACTTAATAAGTGTCTTGGCGTAGGCCTATTCATATCTTTTCTGTTTGGAGTACGCTGCACTTCTTGGATCTGTAATTTTATGTCTTTCATAAGAGATGGGAAATTTTCATTGCTTATTTCCTCTGTTATTACTTCTGCCCCCTTTCCCTTCTCTTCTCCTTCTGGGACACCAATCATACGTACATTATTTTACTTAGTTTCATCCTTGAGTTCCCGGAGACGTTGCTCATATTTTTTCATTCTTTTCTCCATCTGCTCCTTTGCGTGTAGGCTTTCAGGTGTTTTGTTCCCCAGTTCCTGGGTGTTTTCTTCTGCCTCTTGAGATCTGCTGTTGTATGTTTCCATTGTGTCCTTCATCTCTTGTGTTGTGCCTTTCATTTCCATAGATTCTGCTAGTAGGTTTTTTGAACTTTTGATTTCTGCCGTATACATGTCCAGTGCTTCCTTTACAGCCTCTATCTCTTTTGCAATATCTTCTCTAAACTTTTTGAAATGATTTAGCATTAGTTGTTTAAATTCCTGTATCTCAGTTGAAGTGTACGTTTGTTCCTCTGACTGGGCCATAACTTTGTTTTTCTTAGTGTAGGTTGTAATTTTCTGTTGTCTAGGCATGGTTTCCTTGGTTATCCAGATCAGATTTTCCCAGACCAGAACAGGCTCAGGTCCCAGAGGGAAGAAATATTCAGTATCTGGTTTCCCAAAGGGTGTGTCTTAGAAAATTGCTCCACCCTTTGATGCTTCGGGTCACTGTGCTTTTGTGCCCAGCAGGTGACGCCTGTTAGCCTGTAATTCTTGACTGGTGTGAGGAGGTATGGCCGTGTTCCCCCAGGCTCTGGGGTCTGGTTCTGAATGGAAAGGGCCCCACCCCTTTCCTCCTAGAGAAGACAGACCCCCCAGGTGGAGGTCATTAGCATTTCAATGGTCTCACTCTCTGTTTGTGCTGTCTCCACCCTTCCCCGAGTCACAGCCCTGGAAACTTAAAATGACTGGGGCTTTCTCCACTGAGCCGAAAAAGAAACATAGTCCCCTTCAGACCCAGTCCAAGGCGACCCTCCGGCTCTCCAAGGTCACTCGTCACCCAAAGCCTCTGTCTGTTTTTTGGGGCTGCGTACCTGTAGTGAGCAGTTCACACTCGCTACTTAAAACCCCAGTTGGAGCTCAGCTGAGCCGTATTTGCTTGCTGGGAGAGAGCTCCTCTCTGGCACCACGCGGCTCCGCAGCTCGGGCTATGGGGGAGGGGGTCTCCCGACCTGGTTCCGCAGGTTTTACTTACAGATTTTATGCTGTGTTCTCGGGCATTCCTCCCAATTCAGGTTGGTGTATGATGAATGGATGGTCTCGTTTGTCCCCCCGCAGTTATTCTGGATTATTTACTAGTTGTTTCTGTTTTTTTGTAGTTGTTCCAGGGGGACTACTTAGCTTTCACTCCTCTCTATGCCGCCGTCTTGCCCCAGTCAGTGTATGATTTTTTTAATGTATCTTTGGATTTGATTTGCAACTATTTTGTTGAGAATTTTTGCATCTGTGTTCATGAGGGAGTTTGGCTTGTAGTTTTCCTTTCCTATAGCATCTTTACCCGGTTTGGGTATTAGAGTGATCTTGGCTTTATGCAATGAGTTAGGTAGTTGTATTAGTTAGGGTTCTTTAGGGATACAGAACCAACAAGAGATATCTATAAATATAAGATTTTATAAAAGTGTTTCATGCAACTGTGGGGGATGCACAAGTTCAAATTCTGTAGGGCAGGCAGCAAAGTGGCGACTCTGATGAAGGTGTTTGTTGAATTCCTCAGGAGATGCTGGCTTGCCAAAGTAGAAGTGAAGGTCCTCTCTCTTTCTCCCTTAAAAGTCTTCACCTGATTGGATTAACATCTATTTTCCGTACTTGCATGCAGTTTCTCCTTTTTTTTCCCCCTGCTGTTTTGCTTGAACATAGTCATCTTAGGTATTTTAAAATTCTTCCTAACTCTAAAATGTGGATCACCTGTGTGGGTATTTGAATATTATCTATTTTTCCTCTTGCCTTTGGGCCTTATTGAATGTCTGGTAATATTTGATTAAATGCCAGATATCTCCATTTTAAAGATGAAGGAACTGAGGCACAGTAACGGTGATTAACTTGGCCAAAGTTACCCAGCTAATAAGTAAGTGGCAGGGCTGGCATTTAAACTCTGATGGCCTGGCTTCAGAGGCTGAGCTCTTACTACTCTGTAGCACCTTGCCACTTTCCCAATTCTTTTCTCTGACCATAATATCCTACCTTTATATCTCCTTTCCACCAAGATTCATCTCTTAGCTCCTTTCTCAGATATAAGTCTAATGACTCCTCCTGAGATCCTCTCACCTCCAAATCCAGCCTGAATCTTACATAATCTTATGTTATGAATCAATTCCCAGGATTCCTTGATCATTTGCTCATTTAGCCGTCTCAAACCTCAACTCTTTGCCCAAACTGCCTTTATATGTATTTTCTCCTAATCCCAGGCTGCTGAACCCTATTGGAGATAATTGCAACCCTACCTAGATGAGCCTCATTATAAATTATGCTTGCCAACCTCAGGTAGGTCTTCCTTACTCTGACCATTCTTTATGTTTTCTGCTGTTCCCTCACTTTCCCATTTTCACTTTCCCATTTTCCCACCTCACTTTTCCCATTTCCACTGTGACCTTCTCAAAACGTGTCTCTCTCTTTTGAATTTTCTTCCCAAGCTTGCCTCCCAGTTTTAGCAGCTAACCTTGACTCGTATTCCCTGAGGGGGGAAAAAAGTCAGAATTGAGCTTCCTAAGCTCTCTGTCCTCCTCCAGAAAACTCATGCATAGTGTCATCCATTCTTACCTTATTTTATCTCATATTTATTCATTTCTTCCCTCCCTCCCATGCTCGCTAGACCCCTCCCTCCCTTCCCGAGTCCCTTCCTCCTTCCCTGTGTGCCTTACATGAATATTTGTTGAGTATCTACCATATGCCAGGCACTGTACTGGGTTCTGCAGATACCACAGTGAATATAACAGAGCTCCTGCTCTCCTGCAGCTCCCATTCTAGTGGAAGAGACAATGGAGAAACAAATCAGTGTATAATATGTCAGATAATGACCAGAGCTTTGAAAACAAATGAAGCAGGGTAAAGGAGATAGAGAATCATGGTGGAAGAACACTTCATTTTATATTTGATATACAGGGAAAGCCTCCCCTGATGAAGCCCTGCAGGTAGGGTTGTCAAACTTAGCAAATAAAAATATAGGGCACCCAGTTAAATTTGAATTTCAGGTAAATAATGAGTAAATTTTTTTTAGTAAGGGTATGCCTCATTCAATACTGAAAAAAATAATCACCATGTATCTGAAATTCAAATTTAACTGGATGTCCTGAATTATTTGGCAACCCTATGAAGGAAATATGGTAGCAAACCATGTACATGACTGGAGGAAGAGGTTTCAGGAAGAGGGAATATCTTTGGAATATTAATGTTATGTCTGCAGTTGTCCTAGGCACTGGGGATACAAAAAAATGAATAAGATAGTGTTTTGCCTCCCATCTGGTCTTGCTGCTTCATTCCTCTTTCCCCTCTAGTCTATTCTGTATACAGGAGCCAGAGTCAGCCTTTAAAAATACAATCATGTGTCTTCTCTGTTCAAAACCCCCAATGGCTTCCCATCTCAGATTAAAAGCCAGAGTTATTAAAATGGCCTTCAAAGACTTAGGTCAGTGCTTTTTATATTTTGCTACACCTTGATCACCTGAGGATGTTTTAAAAATTCTGATACCTGGATTCCACCCTCAGATTCTCATTAAACTGGTTTGTTTTGCAGCCTGGAATTAGAGGGTTGTCAAACCTTCCCAGGTGTCTCTGGTGTGCGCTGATGTTTGAGACTGCCCCCCCCCCCGAGTCTTACATGATCTTACCCTCCTGCTACCTCTCTGAACTTATCTCCCTTGATTACTCCATTCCAGCCGCACTGGCCATCACACTGGCCTTCCCTGATCCTCCTCCCCACCCCAACCCCATCCCAGGGAGCCTCAGCCTCTTTTTTTTTTCTGCTTAATGATTCCCCATCACTCTCATAACCAATTTTCCTGTTATATATTTGTATGTCTTTATTTACACTGCTCTCCCCCCACTACAATGTAAGCCCTTTGAAGGTAGGACTTTGTTTAGTTCACTACTTCATCCCCAGTGCCTAGAATGGTGCCTAGCACATAGATTGAGCTCAACAAATATATGTTTGAGAACTTCAGAATCTAATAAAGAATTTAGACCCCTATACAACTAATTATAATACAACAGAATAGGTCATTGTTAGCGTTTTAAATGGAATTCCCTTGGTAATATAATGCTTTTGATTCCTGATTCCATCCCCTTCCTCTCCCTCTGGGACATTGTTTTCCAACTTTGTCTTTAAGCATCTTACTTTACACAGCCTCCCTATCCTCAGCCTACAAACCCACTCAATTCTTCCTCTTCCTGCACACTCCCCAAAGCAACCATTTAATGAGGGCTATTCTCATTCAGCTATCACAACAACTCTAGGGTAGATATTAGTAATATCCCATTTTACAGATGAGGAAACCAAGGCACAGAGAAGTTAGGAAATTTGCTGAAGGCAAGATGTGTCTCACTTCAAAGCTGGCATTCTCAGTCGCTGTGTTTCTATGCACTTTTCTCCACCTGGCCTCTCCTTTGTTGGTTCCAGCTTCATTTGACCTGCTTGCTCCTTTCCCAGGCTCTTTAGGGCTGGATCTGTGGATGTCCTTCCCAGCCTATGATGTATTGGCTTTCTCCTTGACATTTTGACCAGTCACTAAGCATCCAAATACGAGATCTGGTACCAAGGGGCAGTGTGCAGGTTTCCTGCTTGCTTGCAGAAGAGTTTGATGAGGGAGGCTTCTCTTTTAACTGTCTGTCTGGTGTGGCTGCCTGTTCTCTTCAACACACTGGCTTCTTTCTGTGTCCTGTGAGGACCTCAGATGTGCATATGCTCTTTTTCACAGCATCACCTTGAGAGGCCGGTTTCTCTATGAGCTGTGTGATTCTCAGAAAAACAATGATGATGTAATTAATACTGGCCCTTATTAAAATCTGTGCTGTGTTCAATTTTAGGAAAATAAAATATTTCTTTTTTCTCCATTTCAAATCTTGGTATTTTGCTTGCATACTTGAAACTCCTGCAAATTTTATTGATCGGCTTTTGAAATTGATGTGGATGTTCATTATGTTTACAGCTGCCTTCGTTACTGCAGTAGAGGCTGTGGAGGTCACTGCAGACACTTCCAGTATCTACCATTGGGTTTCCATGTTACTCTGCTGGGTCATTCTCTGGCAGCAGCAAGGGGGTCGCTTAGCCCTGAGCCAGGCAAGCTGCAAGTGCCTTGGAGCTGATGCAACCAATGAGGGATAAATACCTCAACTTTCTTGCTGGCTGTCAGATAACTCTGAGATGTATTCCATGCTTTTTTTCCTAGAGTCTCCAACTTGTGCCCCAGTAAGCAGCTCATTAATTCATTGCTAGCTTATTTTCCTTTTCTGTCTCACTTCCTCCTCCCTTAGAGTGCTTCCTGGGATCACCTCCCACATAAACTACTTGCTCCCAAATCCTTGACTCAGGGTCTGCTTCTGGGAGATCCCAAACTATCACAGTATCATACATCTTAATTTTTCCTCTGAGGAACAGAAGAAAAATTCCCTGCAAACAGCCACCAGCACCTTCTCAGCGGCTACTTGAATTCTGGGGACTAAGCTGGTCTGTAGAGACCTTCTCCTTTTGCCTTGACACAGACTAAACACCTGCCTGCACATATCAGCCTTCCTTTAGATCACAGAGTTCTAGCCTTTTTTTTTTTTTTTTTTAACAATGCTCCTTATGTAACTGTTTTGAAAGTCAGTTTTGGTATATTTGCTCATATTAGTCACCCGTTTGATTCACAAAGATGGATGAAAATTTGGGCTTGACCAGTCTTAGATCTGGGGATACTGTTGCCTAGGTAACAGCTTGTGTGGGCGTGGAATTAAGGATACTAGGCCTAATGCTGCATAGGAAAAAAAGAACAGATTGCTTGGTAGAAGGAGGTACATTAGATTTCTCAAGCAACTTGAGATGCTATTTAGTTTGCTGGAAGAGGCCATTTTCTAGGCAGTTAGAGGAGTAAATGACTCAGTAAGAGATGCAGCTTGACAGTAAGGATTTCTGTAAGGGGATTTTCCATCGCCTTCTTCCAACTTCTTCTAGTTCATTGTGGTCATGGGGGAATCTAGTTGTATATACCATATGTAGGGAAATATCTCAGAAAGGAAGATAAACATAGCAGTCCCTCATCGAATAGGACATTCCTCCATGCCCCAATGGATGGAAGGGGTTTCTGTAATAAAGGCAAATAGATGAAATCTGCATTCTGTCTTTCTGCCTGGAGATAGCTGTTGAATCAATATTCTGAGACTCAAGGAGGAAATAAAGAGCATCTATGCTGCGGACTCAGCTAAATGTGTATATATTTTAGGATTTGTTGAGCTCCCACACCCTGGTGGCACAAAAGACACACCAGATATTGCTTAATACTTCATGATGAGCTTAAAGTGTGAAGTAAGAGAATTTGTTCTACTAGGTTCTGTACCCCCCAAAATCTCCCAGGTGTTTAATTTGCTCCCCTACCTTTAAAGAGGCCCAGACAATAGCAAGCACACCATGTGGGGTTTCATCACACTGAATCGCTGTGGAACTGGATTTCACACAAGATTGCTTTTTATAGAGACTTTTCAGCATCCCTTGAAAACCAAGGGGTTGGTACTACAATCTCTAGAAATCATAAACCAACAGGTCCGAGGATGAAAATGTGAGAGAGATCATCTCTTCACAGATGACAAAGACTTTGAATAGGATTTTGGAGTTTAGATAATGTTATAATTGCTTCAGGGTTTTTTACTCCATCTAAAATGATAATGTTGTCACAACTGTAAATGCTCGTTTTTCTCCTGTCCCTCATTTGTGACCTTCTTCATCACATTTCAGCCTCTCCATTAACCTTGTCTGGAGAGCAAGCCCTAAACCCTATTTCTGTATTTTCTCCAAATGTCTTAATTTGCACACCATTGCTTCAAGTTCTTAATATGGTTCAGTGCAAGGATTCTTCAGGATAATCACCTCTAAATACACTGACGTTATAAGGAGATGATATGTTCTTTAGAAGAATTCCATTAAGAGAAAAATTGTAGTTATACCGACATTGTATTTATTTTACTTTTTTGGCTGGGAATGCTTAATGTATCACTATCGTCTTTGATTCCTTCACCTGAGAATTCTGAACATGGGTCAAATATTTTGGATGATTCAGGATCACCAGGAATAGCAATGGTTATGCTGATTCTCCAGGCCCTACTGTTGTAATCAAGGGGCTTTGATTCTTTAAATGGTTTGCGGTCACTGTATCTTTTGATTACTTGTGTTTCCCCTTTTAAGTTTCTTTGTCTTTTTTCTCCCTGTCTGTTACCACAGTCAGTGTGTCTATCATTTACCTCCCCCATCAAACTTACAGCTATTAATCTTTTTTTTTAAATATGACAACAGGTACTATGTTGTTGGAACAGCACATAAAGTTCGAACATATAAATTCTATGAGTAAAATGTGTGTGTTTTGTGCATGAATTTGACGCCATCTATTTGGTTGCTCACAGTCCCCCCCACCTTGTAATTTCATAACTATTTTCTGTGTCATCGAATTAGCTAGACAGGTAATTATAGACAAGAGAGTTGTGACCGTAGTTGTGTGGGATTTTTTTTTTTTTTTTTTGTACTTCCCTCTTAGATAATTTACTCTGAATTTAGAGACCATGGTATCATTTTCTTTTTGGTGTTTCAGTATTTGGCTCTCCATTGCTTTTTTTCTCAAGCAGTAATGCTCACTGAGACCTTCAAGTCTGGTTCACTAAGTGGGTGGCTTCTGTGGCTCTGATTGGAATTTTAGAGGTTTAGCTGATAGAGTATTACATGGTAGGGTGGGCTAACACTTTGCAGATGTTCTTTGTTGAATTGGCAGGCCCACCTGATAGTTGGAGATGGTTATAATGGATTTTCTGGCTGGGCTTTAGGGTCCTATTTGCCTTCAGGACTCAAGCCTTTTGAGGGTTTCTTGGGTCTTGATTTGGCCTGTGACTCTGTTGAACAAAGAAAATGAAAAACTCCATAATTGTTTTTATGTGCATGTTTCTACTTCTAAATTTCTTTGTCTGTCTAAGTCAGGTCTGTGTCTTTAGTGCCATGGAATTTTATATTAGAGGCCTTGTAGTTTTTCTACCCCAACGAGCACAGTTGATGATGCAGATGTGCTGAGGTTAAACGATCCTATCAAGTTCTAACCCCCTATTTAGTCATCGACAGAGATGGGACAGAACTGGGCCTCCCAATTGGTAGTGTTATCCAGTGTTTTTAGCTTTTCCTTGTGAATTTTAGATGCTGTGGAGGCAGAAACACATTTATAAAGTACAAGCCAGATTTATTGTGACGGATTCCTCATTGGTTATGGAATGGTAGGAGGCTCTGAACTCATCACACTTCGAACTCCTGATCTACTCAGTCACAAATCAGGAGCTTTGCTGAGAAGAGGTGGCTGTAGGTATAGAAAGAAGAGCAGATGCAGCAGATCCTGGCAACAAGGTTTGGTTTTGCTGCCTGGGGAGAGCTTCATTTTGTTCTGTGACTGAATTATTTTATAATTGGCTAATGTGACCATTCAGGAAGCACTTCCACAGGCAGAGTATACCACCCTTAACAGGAAATATTTACAAATATCTGGGACTCCCTGGATCTTGAGTCAAACTCAGGGTCAGCAGACTACAACCTCACTTTGGGGGAAAAAGAATATTCAGGATCCAGGACATGTAGTGAGTGGTTAAGCCTACAGACTCAGAGGCTGGCAGTCTGAGTTCGACTCTCTCATCTGCCATTCAGATGCTGAGAGACCTCAGGAAAGTTAGTTTATCCTCTCAGCGCCTCAGTTTCCCCATCTATAAAATGGGGAAAGTTAGTTTAACCTATCAGCACCTCAGTTTCCCCATCTATAAAATGGGGACAATAATAGTACCTACTCAGAGGGTAGGATTAAATGAGTGGATATTTGTGAAGTACTTACTGCAGAACAGCGCTTGGCAGAAGGTAAAGGCAATAGAAGGATTAGCTGTTACTATCAGGTTTCCTTCTTTTCCAGCCTCTCATTTCCATATGTGCTCTACTTAGGGAAGATGCTCATATGTGAATAAATAGTTAGCTTTGGGAATGGATGTGCAGATAAAAGTGCAAGGTATGAATTTGATAAATGTTTTCTTCCTTTGTGGTTATAGCTTCAGTTCTGCTACGGTACAAATACAGAAATCAACCTCTATAAGCTAATATTTCTCCAGAATGGTTATTGAAAGGGTTGTGCTGATAAATCTTATAGTCTATTTAGTCTTAGAGAATAAAAAACAAACCCAGCAATTTTGTAGAGCTTATGATTTACAGGGGACTCTAGTAAATATTCTTTAATCAGATGCTTACAACACTTTGCTGCAATATTATTAGCCCCATTTTATAGGCAAGGATTTGGAGGCTCAGAAAGTTTAAATGGAGCATCCTGAAATGAACTGCCAGCAAGTCTGGACTTGAACCCAGGTTTTCATTCCCTGAAGCCCATCGAAAATTCCTCTCATTCATCCACAGATAAACAATTTTCAAGGAATCCTTAGCCAGAAAACTTAGAAAACTTTGTCTATCATAATTCACAAAGTATTTCATGGTATTGTAACGCTTGAACTGCCACTGTGAGCATTTATTATTGTGGAATGTTACTGCAAAACATTTCTGGTCCTAAGAATTTTCTGGTAGTGTGCATGCTGGATAAATGGAAAATTTACCAGGGTAAATAATAATTTGTGATTAGAGACTAGACTCAAAGCCAGTTTTATTATGTAACCATCCTAGTATATTATGAGGGAGGAGTGATTTTGTAATTTGTGTTTGTGCATTGTGTGTGTGTCTGTGTCTGTGTGTGTAGTTCTGTTTGTAAGCTTGCTGTTAGAACTGAAACTGACATAGGAGATGAACAGCAGAGAGGGTCAGGATGTGTCTGTTTAATGGAAAACTTCAAAGTCAATAAATCCTGTTTTTGCCTCAGAAATTGTCACTGTGAACCCAGTTGCTGACCCACAGATATAAACGGTCTGCAAGCAGCGGCCTGGCTGATACCTTCAGAACTCCTCCCCATAAGATCATCAGATAAACATAATGCGATTTTTGTTTCTATTACAAGATAATTTAAATCTAAATGGTCCCCTTTCCTCCTCTCACATTCTGATTACAATAACGAAGCTTACTGTATCTTATTTGGGGCTTTTAAAAATGCTTCCCATACCTCTATTCCTGCATATATTATTCCAGAGAGAGAGAGACAGAGAGAGAGAGAGAGAGAGAGAGAGAGAGAGAGAGAGAGAGAGAGAGAGAGAGAGAGAGAAGTGATTTTTATTAGCTGAGCTTTGTGAGTCATTCTGTTAACTGCCACCACCAACCACCTCCCACCAGACTGGCCTTTGCTGAGGGCTCTAAATTTAGAAACAGAATGAGATTGCCTCCGGGTTACATAAGGAGGCGAGGCAGTTACTTTTAGAACTCCATTATACCTGGAGAGCCCTGTGCTGCTATCTGATTTGTTAACCACAGGCTGAAAGAAAACGTGATTACTGATTCTCTCCACAAGCTGTTGGGGTGCAGAATCCCTCAGGACAAAATGACATTTGCAGTTTTGTTTACCTGCAGTTCTTCATGTTTATTTCATCCATGCTGTAAACACACTGGAAATCAATTGTGTTCAAATACAATGGCAATATTTTTTTTTTACCACTTCCTGTATTTGAGGAAACCTCCCTAATATGCATTATAATTTTGTCTTTTTTTTTTTTTTAAAGAATGGAAGGAAAGTATTTTGGCTGTTTCTTTTCTAAGGCTGCTGTCAGAACTGATGATGGTACACCTCTATCTAGACCAATGATGCTTTGGTTGTGTTTTTCTCACCAGGCTCTCATTTTGACTTTCTTTTGCAAGGAGATTGTTGCAGCTGATTGGGAAAAATAAAAGTGACAAGGCAAACATCAGGAGACATGCTGACATCCAAGCAGAGAATGGATAGATGTGGTAGTAGCTAGAAAGAGAATCTGGACAGAGGCAATTTTTTTGCTTATTTGTGTACCTCCATCGTTTCCCAGACTAGTATCAAATGATGGCACTAGCCCCTTTCTGCTCTTCTAGGTTGTATTTTAGTATTCAAGTAATCTATTTATTTGGAATTTTTAATACAACCATGGCATTAAAATTTTTTAAGGTACTGGATGGTCATATGGCTAATTGCCTAGGAAATCTGTCTTCTTAGAATTACATTTCTTTCTGTAATCAGTGTGGTTAGCTGAGGTTTGTAGCTCGGGTGTATGTGCAGAACAAGGAAAATGTTGTAAGAAGGAGAAAGGAATGGTGCACATGAGTGTGAGGGCGTTCCTAGCAGTAAAATTAGAGCTGCTTGCTGAAATAATCCACCAAGACTTTGGTAACACGTTAGTATTTTGCAGTTGTTCCAGATGCAGGGAGCCAGGCTGTACAACAGTGGCCCAGGGGGCTCACTCTGGGTGGCCTGATCTGTAAGCTGGCTGGAATGGGGCCCCCCTTTTACCCCAGAGGGAGTGGCTGAGTACAGAATCTTTACTTGCTAATCCATTCTCTATCCTTGCTCAGAAAATTATTTTCTAAAACATAGATCCACTCATGTCATCTCACTTCTTAAAAAGCTAATCGGTTATTACAGCCTGTAAATAATGATGATAACTACATGGCAACTAAATAAAAAGCAACTTATCTGTTTATCAACAAATGATTTACATAAAGATGAAAACAGGCTGGATAATATGTGAAATGTCATTAAATCTGTCACATCAAAAAAAAAAAAAGGAGAGAGATGAACCTTCTGACAGAGCATTACATTATTAAATATAATGTTTGATTCAACTTAGTGCCGTCTCCCAGAGGGAGTGGCTGCACCTAAGCTGGTTTCTCATGAAACTCGTGGCTCCCGTACCTGGATCATGGGAGGGTGGGAAATTTATGCGCTTTTGTTTGACCCTGTCTTTGTAAGTTTCTGCCTTCTCTGTGTGACATGACATTGTGGACTTACCCTTAACAGAAAGGTGACAACCACAGATGGACCCACCTGCACATCAGGTGGGGAGAATTCCAACTGTCCAATTATGGCCTTTTGGAAACAACCAGAGAGCTGTTGCCACCCTTGAAGTAGGAGATATCCCTCCAGGGGGTGAAGACAAGGCCTCTGGAGGGCTGGCAATGGCAAGCAGGGTCATTCGGGGATGAGGGAAGGCCCCTGAGGGACCATGGTGATCTCGAGCCACCAGAGTCCCTGAGAGGGCAGGACAGGCCACTCAGCCCAGGAATGGCTTGAGGTCCAGTGACTTCATTGTTCATCTGCACATTTCTAGGACTTGGAGCAGCTGGACATTTGGAAATCCTTGAGTGGTGGACTCACTGTGAGAGAAGAATCTTGGGTGCTGAAGGGTAGCAACAGGGTCTGAAAGCCCTGAGCCCTAAGGACTGACGATGGAGAAAGAGGACCCACTCTCTATCCAGGCTACTATCTGGGTGGCTGGGGTATTCTAAACATAGCACCTAGAAGCTGTTTGGAAAAAATCCAGTATAGTTAGAAACAGAACAATACCATGAAAGAGAATTAGGCTCCTTCCCAGCTAGCGCCTCACTCCTGGCTAGAGAAATCGCCATGAGCTTGATTGCTTGTTTCCATCTGGAAAGCTGAATGGTGGGCAGCAGGGAGGGTTTAATGCAGAGCACCTTACTGGAAAATAAATTGCTGGAGTGAGTGCATTGGACATATCTTGTCCCTGCCTCATATCCTCTTGGCCCAGCTTTCTTCTTGTGGTGGCCTCCAAATGTGTGCAGGTGGAAACTGACAACACCCTACCTCAGCTACAGTAAGTATCAATCCAGTTGTTCCCTGCAGCCTCTTTCTTTGTGAGGGTCTACACAAACGTGAAGGGAGTTACCCCCCATTAGAAAATCCCTGTCCATTGGCTGATGGCAGTTAGCAGATAAATATTAGTCCCTAAGGCAGGTAATTCTGAGGTGTATTCTCCATGGCTTCTCAGAGGATCTCCAGAAAGATTGAGTACTAGTTGCTCACAGTGGTGACATCTTAATAACATGCCCTTAGATTGGTTTCCTGTCTTTTCTGTTTCACTTGTCCTAGTACCCCTAATTCTTTTCCTTGGGATCACTTCCCACGATTAACCACCTGTATGCAAGCAATCACCTCAAGCTCAGTTTTTGCGGGGCATTAAAATCCGGAGGAGGCAATATGCCCACCCTACTGTAGAATTGGATGCATGGGAGCAGAGCAGACCTCTTTGAAATTCTGAACCTATTTGGAGAGAGAAAACTGCCACACTGGGAAAGTCCCTCTGGTGCTGGATTTCTCAACTTTGGCACTGTTAACATTTTGGACCCAATAATTGTTTGTTGTAGGTGGCTGTCCTGTGCATTGTATGATGTTTAGTTTCCTTGTCCTCTTCCCGCTATACGCCAGTTGCCCTCCTCCTGCCAGTTATGACAATCGAAAGTGTCTCCAGACACTGCCAAATGTCCCTGGGGAGGTGCACATCATCCCTGTTCAAGAACCACTGCTTTAGGGGAATGTAACCCAGCAGATTTTCTGGGTCTCAGAATGTCTCTCTATAGGATAATAGGGCATGGGAACTTGTGCCTTCCCTTTTTCCTGACCCTGGCTATAAATTTCCCTTTTGCCGATACACTTGTATCATGTGATATTCCTTAACTTATACCAGGTGGTATTGTGAAATTTGTGCCCAACTAACACTGATTCAGATGGGAAACAGCTTGTATGAAAAGTGACCATGAAAAAATGTGTATATGTACACATGCAGACATACACATCTATACCTTTGCATACAGCCTCAGGGGATGCAGGGACCCCTGGAAACCATCCTTGAACCTCCTAGGCTCCACAAATCACAGGTTGATAAAGTATGTGCAGGTCAAGGTTTTTTGTTTTTGTTTTTGCTTTTCCTAAGAAGATAATAATTTTGGTCATAGAAATTGTTTATTCCACTTACCCAAGTGAGTGTATACATCTGGATTTTGAATCCCTAAACAGTGTTCCTGCTACTGATCCATTTAAGCAGGAGGTGCTAATCTCCTCCAGCCATTTTAATTTTCATTGTCAGGTGGACAAACTTCTTTGTCCCAAAAGAAAACTCTTGGCCTATCCTAAATTATCTTTTATCAAAGGTCTGTTCCAGCTTCAAATCATTCTACTGCCCTTCCTCTCTAATACCGTGGACATGTATCTCTGGCCTTCCCATGGAAGATGACTGATTCATTCTGAAGTGGCCTGGAAGAATTTACTTTCATTATTGAATATTTAACAAACGATTGAGATTTAGAGTTCAGTATTTGAAATTTGTGATCCAAAGACGAAGGTGTGTGTGTATTTGTGTGAGGGTGTAGGGGAATGGGCGAAGGGTGGTAGGAGGGGTACCTGACAATCTGACATTGTAGTGGTAGGTCTCGTCATGAGATGGAGTTTTTAACCTTTCTTTAATTTTTTTTTCAGTTTCTAGATAAAGGAAAATATCACAGTTTTCACTATTATGAGGATAAATTATAAAAGCTAGCTGTCCACCAGACATTTGTGCTTTCCCTTCCATAGTGTAGCAGTGTTGCTAGAAAGCAGCTGCCTAGTCAGGGACTTCATTTCCCAAACCCTTGCATCTAGCAAAGTCCATGTGACTGAGTCCCCGAGTTCTGGCCAATTGAATGTAAGTGGAAGTGACCTACACCACATCTTCTAATCCTTAGAAACCTCTCATGGGATCCTCTACTGTCTTTCCTTTCTCATCTGAAAGCTGGGTGTCAGTGCCCAAGGAGATCTTGGAAGCCTCTTCTTGAAGAAGGCAGTATCTCCTTCAGCCTTGAACCTTGAATGACTCTGTGGACCAGAAGCTCATCTTTTCTCACCTTCAACCTCTGATTGGACTTGTCATGAATGAGATATGAATTTCTATTATATAAAGCCACTGAGACTTTGAGGTTTATTTTAACAGCAGCTAGTGTTATTTCAACCTAGTGAAGCACTTAAAATATGCCACACACCAAGTTTTTTACATATGTTATCTGTTTCACTTCTTATCACATCCCTGTGCTGTAAATTTATCTGTTGTCCACATTTTATAGATTAAAACACTGGACAAAAAGAGTTTTTCTTTTCTTTTCTTTCTTTTTTTAAAGCTTTTCTAAAGTCACACAATAAGTAAATGGTTGAACTTGGTTTCAAACCCAGGTGGTCCATCGCTAGAATCTGGTGCTTTTTAGTAGAAGTACAGCCTTCAACCGCCATGTAGGCTTCATAACTTCTGATGGTGATTTCAAATCATATAGGTTTTTCCCGCTCTGTGATACTAGAACATTATGGTAGGGATTTTATTTTGGGACATCGAAAGGGAGCATGATATGTGATGGGGGCACAGCTGTCCCCTTCTCCACAAGACTGCTTGGCTTTGCTCTTTATAGTATATCTGGATACAGATTAATGAAACCAGCACACAGTTGAAATGTATGTGATAAAGACTTTAAATTTCTGAGTGAGACTTTAAAAGATGGCACATTTTTAGGGAATGAAACGGATTATATACCAATTTTGATAGGTTATATATTGTTACAAATTATTTGACACTTTTCCAATCAAGATGTGGACTCTGTGGCCCCATTTTGATAGATTATATATTGTTACAAATTATTTGACACTTTTCCAATCAAGATGTGGACTCTATGGCCCCTATCCTTGAATATAAGTAAGCTCTAGGATGGCTTTGACCAAAAGAATGCTGTGGAAGTGATACTGTGACAGTTTATAGGTTCAGAACAGAAGAGACTGGCAGGTTCTGTAACAGTAACTTTTTAAATGTAATCTTGAAACTGTAATCAAGCTGGATATTGTAAAGTAGCCTTAAAATGTAACCTTTAAAACAGCTTTTAAATGTAACTTTTAATAGGAAGTAGGCTGTAGATGAGTGGTACCAAGTGACGGACCCAGATTTGGGAAGTGCCTCTACTACAGTTCTACATTCTGTCTCTTGAGACACCCACTCTTACAGCCCTGAGCCACCAGATAAGAAGTCTGGTCACCCTTAGACTGCCATGCTGAGAGAAGCCCAAGCCACATGGAGAAGGCTTGGAGGATGACACACTACACGGAGAGAGAGAGAACAGGGAGAACCGAGGCTCCAGACATGCAAGCAAAGAAGCTGTTTTGGAAGGGGACTCTCCAGCCCTTCTCCCATGCTGATGCCCCTTGGATCAAAGATGAATCACCTTGCGGAATCTTTCTTGAACTCCTGACCCACAAAATCATGAGCAAGAGAAAATGTTTATTTCAAGCTACTATTTTTGGGGAAGTTTGGTGTGCAGCAATTGATAACCAAAGCTCCCATAGTGATGGCTCTAATTTATTTGAGTCCAAACTAAACTTGGGAGGATTTAATCAGCAAAAAGCAGAAGAGCTTTATCTATATAAGATTTTTTAAAATCTTGCAGAATTTTAAAAGCAAGGAATTTGATTTTATAATCCAAACCCAGATGGCCTCCTGGGAGAGGATAGAAATGAGAAAACATGGTCCCCAAAGTCTTGTGGAAACAGAAACCAAATCCCCAGGATTCTAACAGAAAATCAAAAGCAGGGTTTTGCTTCACCCAATTTAGTTTGCTTCTCAGGAAAGGATTTAAAACATGGACATCTAAGTAAAAGATCTCTTTGTTTACATCCTGTAGGTGTTTTGTTACTGTGGGTCCTCTCTACTCCCGTTTTATAATGATGGTCCCCCCCCCCCCCCCCCACAGAGGAGTTCACATTTTCTGCCAAGAAGCATTTTAGGATTCTTGAATTTTTTTATTAAGGTTTCTGACATCTTAGCAATTGTTTTCAGCTACCAGAAAACTCATCCTGTAATTACCACATTTCCACTTTGAATCATTATTATCTCATTTATAATAAATGTGATAAACCATTTATCTGTAAGAAATATAAAACTTGAAATCATTCAAGCAATAGCACAGTCTTATTGGAAGTTTAAAAGGCCACAATAACAATCATAAAATGGAATGTTATGTGGCTATAAAAAAAAGAATGAGGAAATTCTCTATGTCCTGAAATGAAAAGATCTCCAGAATATATTGTGAAGTAAAAGAGAAAGTGTAGAACGGAAGGTATAGTATGCTATTGTATGCTGTCTTTGTGTTAAAAAGTGAGAGAATTATAATGCCATATTTCTATTTGCATAAAGAAACTGGAAATATATTCAAGAAACTAATAAAAGTAATTACTTGGGGGTTTGGGGAAATGGGGAACTAGGCCAAGAGTAAGGAGACATTTCACTTTATATATATGTTAATATACATGTCTGTAAATAAATGTATATGTAATGTTTAACCCATAGATGGATTAACTTAAAAAAAGTAAATATATATGTACGTATGTGTGTGTATATATATATGGGGGGAGGTGTACATATGAGTTAAAGACTCAGTGGTATATTATTGAGCAGGGATGTTGAGATCCTGAATCCTTCAGCTTTTTATCTTCACCTTCTCTTTTTCTTTTCCTACTGTTGATATCCCTATGAATTTTAGATTCTTTCAAAGCCAAAAATATTGTTAATTTATGACCTTTTTCTAGGATCAGAGGAGTCTTATTTATACCTGTAGATACCTACTTTCCTGGGTTCATATGGAGGAAAGAACACATATGACACCAAGGGGTAGCATAAGGGCTTTTTGGACCTCTCTCCTAGTTGTCATTGTCATTGTCTTTGATATGGAGGAGACATGACATTTCCCAAGCTTAAGTATTAAGTGCAATGCAAATAGGAATTTAAGCTCTCTGCGGCACCCCTCTCCGGACCAGGCTTATTACTTCCCCAAAGCTGCTTTTATGTCGAAGTTCACTTGTTACCACGGAAGAAAATGCTTGAGTGGGCAAGGGGATATTTTTTTCCTCCATGGACATTTGTTTCCAGTTATGTCTAATTTAGAGGACCATGATCCATATAAACTATAAGATCAGGTGTGTGAGCCTCAGAAAATAAATTTATCTGGGTGATTATTTTTCAACACATTCAACCTAATGTTCCCCTTCAGACTATTTAAGGTGTATTAATCAGCTGTTACCGCAATAATGCTACATAACAAACAGCCCCCAAACTTAGTGGCTTATAGTAGCAAGCATTTATTCTTCTGCTCACAGGTCTGTCAGTTGATTGTGGTTTAGCTGATTAAGGATGGGTGGCTGTCCTTCAAATGGCAGGTTGGCTGGACTTGGCTCCAGGTTGTGGACTGGGTTGAGGAATACTCCACATATCTCATTATGGGGCCCAAGCTGAAGGAGTAGTGGCTGCTGGGCTCCTCATGGATGAATTTTGGAGTGAAAGAACCAAGCCAAATTGCACAAGCACATTTAAGGCCATGTTGGCATCACATCCAATATGCCATTGTTCAATGCAGGTCACATGGTAAAATCAAACAACAATGGGGCAAGGAAGTATAGTCTGCCCACAGTGGGGAGGAGAATGAATATTTACTGAACAATAATCCAAGCTATCACAGAAGGCATAGCAACATTCCCTCTGGATTTGAAAGGAGAGGAAGCACTTCCTGTACCTTTCTTCTAAATTTTCTATGTAAGTTGAGAACTATGTGGTTTTGAGAAACCATCTTCTATTCCATGCTTATGTCCAAGAGGTCTACTTTCTGTTCTCTGGGATAGAGGTTTCTTTACATGCTTCTTTTGTCCTTGTTCTATTATTCCTCCTTGTTATATTATCCTTCCACAATCTATTCTCATAAAGTTTGTCTCCCTATTCATTTTTTTATTCCAAGTTTATCCATAATATTTTCTTTCTTCACTAACCTACCCCACCACCTCCCTTTAACAACTAATAGACCAACAATCAACCAAACCAGAGTTGTTTATCAAGAATCTGGTATGTTCTCAAGCATTTTCCAGTGTTGTATTAGATAGAGAAAAATGTTCCTGCAAGTTCCTACCCTGATAATTGAGTTTCTAAATTGGATTAAATATTGAACTGTGTTATATTGGCTCTTGGTGTTGATAATTCACAGGCAAGAGAGAGTTTTCAAGGTAGAGATAGTTAAGACAAAGGAGGACCTTGATGAATGGGAATAATTTTTGCATCTAGAGAAAGGAAGAGGAGAAGGCCAGCACTACAAGAGGAAGGAGCAGCATAACCAAAGACCCAGATAGCAGGAATGGGCCTGGAGTGGAGGAAGGGGAGTGTTAAGCTGCTGCATAACCAAATCTATGTGGTTTAGGACTTCAGTTTGTTTTTTGTTTGTTTGTTTTTCATACATAGAAATCCAAAATCAAGAAGGAAGAGAAATGGAGGTGGGCAAAGACATGGTCTGGATATTGAATAGGCTGTAGTAGATATGACTTTATTGTCCATTTTCTAACTGCCAGTGTGCTAACAGGGAATCCTGGACCACCTGACAACATCAAAACCACTTGTTGATTATAGTGCTCCTTCCTGTTGGTCCCCAGAGCTGCTGCAGTGTTTTACTGGCCAAGAGACCTTTGTCATCATCTAGGTCCTAGACCCCTGACCTTTTAGATTCCTCAGACTGAAAACTATGCTGCCCATCAAAGGCTGCCTATCACCCAAGGACTGGGCATCTTTCTTGTTTTCCAAAACCCTCTTGTTGGTGAAAAATACATACTTTAGAAGGTAAGTAATGTCTTGTCAGGTAGAACTTTACTGAGAAGACATTTTAGGGTTATAAACAGAGGACAAGATTACCACTCTAAAATACTGGGGTCTTAGACATGCCAAATAGCTGTGTGGGCTTGAGAAGGTCAACTCAGCTTTCCAGGACTCAGTCTCCTCATCTGTAAAATGGGGGGTTGTTGTATTTCAGTAGTTTTCATCCCTGGCTGCACAGGAAGATCACTGGGGGAGCTTTAAATACATCACAATGACCAGGCCCCAGTCAGACCAATTAAATCATAACCTCTGGGGGTAGGAACTGGAAAATGAGTAGTAAAAACCAAAGAAACAATAACAGGTGCTTTTAATGGGGATCCATTATCTTTAATGATCCTTAAATCCTCTACCAGCTTTAAGGTTTCATAGTTCCATAGGATAGCTGTAGTTGTTGTTGTTGTTATTATTATTATTATTATGTGGTTATTATTACTGATGAACATTTAACAAATGTGTATTATATGTGACTCTACTAAACATTTTACATTTATTCTCCCACTTCTCCCAACAACCCCGTGAAAGAGGTACTAAATTTACCCTATTTTGCTGGTGAAGAAACTGAGGCATAGGGAGATTAAGGTTATCTCTTCCAAGGTTACATTGCCAGAAAGTCAGTGTATTAGGTTCAAATGCGGAAGTCATCTGTCTGACTCAAGATCTTTGTTTGACAAAAGCTATATAAAAATTAAAAAATGAAGTCCCCAAAAGAAGCCCAGAAGAGAGAAAGATGAGACTGGGGGTTCCATAGTGGGGGGTCCACATGCAGTGAGGGTTGGGAGTCAGGTGGAAGGCTAGCCTCATTTGTTCCCCAGATTCATATCCAATATTTAGAGTACTTTTAGATGGAGCCATTAATTTTTGCCTGAAGGCTGTCCTTTGGGTGGTGGTTAAGTTTATGTTGGGCTATCTTTTGTCGCTTAAAAGAAACGGGTAAAAGACTTAACATAGAATGTGAGACAGATGGCCTGCATTAAGGGACATTCTCCTTAGGAAGCAGGCTTGCCAGTAAATTAGGATTCCAAGGCACTGATATGCTGGTAATTCACACTCCCTCCTCTTGGCTTGGTTTTCCAGCCCTTCTCCCAGTGTCTGCTTATTTAAAGTAGGCCCTGTCGGGGGGAAATTGCAGGTATAAAGAACTTGACTGCCTGGTGATGCTATGGTCATTAAAACATGGTCATTGACCAAATCCCTTAATGCAGAGAGCTCTTTGGTTGGCTTTAGAGTGCACTTTTGAGAGGATTAACTGCAAAGCATGTTTAATGGAGGGCAAATCACTCTTTCTCAAGCACTGCACATGGGGATGCAAGTCTTACATCCTGGAAAGCTTTCTTAGGAGGAAATGCTTGTCACACTGTGCCGCCAAGCTTGCGCCTTGTCCGTCAACATCAGAAATGCCATGGTGCATACATTTGGGCATTTAGTTCTTGTTTAGCATATTTCTGAAGAAACAAAGTGGGGAGGAGAAAACACTGTAATTTAAGCTGTCAAGTCCATGTGTTTAGTTCAATGTAAATAAGCATATACTCTGTCTTTAAAAGCTGAGTGATGCTCTTGACCACCGCAGGAGGCATTTTCTATTAGGTTATAACTTTGGTGTTCTTTGTTTCTGGTGTTTGCTTTTTCAATCTTAACATAATTTTCCTGTAATTTTAAGGATTCTGTGACCTGGTTGTTCTCATTCATTCATTGACTGGTTCTTTCAACAAATATTTATTGAATACCAGCTGATTGCCAATATCTTGATTGTTTCCCTGTGCTCTGGCCAACAATTTGCCTGAAGCTTGAAGCTTGGACTATGTTTTCTGTCTAAATTCACTCCCAAAGATGAATAACTTGCATTTTCTACACTCAAACGTGTATCTCTTTAGTAAAGTTATAAAAAGAGACACAACAATTAAAGAGGTTATTAAATTGCAAATTGTAAAGTAAGCCAGCAGAAGTTAAAACACTTCCTTTGTTCGCCATTTCGTAACTCTGCTGATGCCTGGTCTTCCTTTCATTTTAGTTTTACATCTTTAAAGGAGGAAGCCTTTGGCTCCTTTGTCTCATCCATTTGCTGTGGTGTTGAACTCCCTGCGCTCATCCTGGCTTTACTGCTCTGTGACTTTGCTTTGATTTAAAGTCCCTACAGCTTCTTCATTCATAACAAGACTGCAGCTTCTCCATCAGCTGCCAGAGCAGGGAGGGGGGATGACACAGCATCTGCTCTCCCTTTCTTTGCATCTATTTCTCCCTCTCTCTCCTCCCACCTTCACTCTCCCATCTTTCCTCTCCTCTTCCTTCTTGTCTCTCCTCTCCCTTGTCTTCCTCTTTTTCTCTTCTCTCCTCCCATCTCCTCCCCTCCCCTCCCCTCCCCTTCCCTTCCTCCTCTATCCTCTACTGGTCAGAAACATAAAAATCAGAGGAAAAACATCTTGTACCAGCTGTTTTAGATGGACACAGTAATTTTCTCATTCCCTCCCATACCCTCCCACCCTTTTCTTTCTCCGTCTCTGAAAGAATAAATGCCTTTATTCCTTTTAAATCACCCACCTCAATCCCTCTCCATCTTGATTTACTTGTTGGGGTGGGAAGTGGTGAGTTGGTGACTTCACTTACACATAATACTTTTCTTGGTACCCTAGCAAGAGGTTACTTGCACAAAAGTTTATGAAGAATCTCAATAATAGAGTTATTCAGAAGCAGGTTTTGTTTTTGTAGGCCCACTATCACTCACACAAAGCAAAACACCTTACTGACATTTTAAACAGTGTCTTAAAGCCAGGATTTAAGCTGTTTTGATTATACTCATTAGTAATGTTTGGGTGTTTTCCCAGTAGTATTGCTGCATTTGGGTTGATCTATCCACACTGTGCAGCTCAGTTTCCTTTGAGACCCAGGTACGTACGTACACACACACACAGACACACAGACACACAGACACACACACACACAGACACACACACACAGACACACACACACACACACACACACACACACACCTATATATCCTGGCAAGGTGGTTACCTGGGATGGTGGTAAAGAAGGAAGCCAGGAGAACCACTTAAATATCACTGGTGTTGAGTTTTAACTAAGTCAATCAAACAACTATATGAGTAACATTTGGTCATTTGTGCATCATTAAAAATATACCTGAACAATCTGAATTTATAATGCATAATTTAACAAGTCGGTACTTGAAATAAAATAATCCAAGGTTGTAAATAATGTTTTGACTGTCAACTAAAATGAAATATACCTGTTATTGAAATCTTAATAGATGGTTTAAATCAAGCTATATTTTTAATTTAAAGTAGCCCATTTTAAAACATGAAATTTCTTTCATGGGAAGACTTCAAAAATCCTTGTAAAGTTCAAAATATTACAATTGAATTTAAGTAATCATTTTAAACTTTTGTGCTTTTTGATTTGCCCCAAGAAAATTGAAAATGTGTTTTAATGAAATAGCTAGAAATGCCATAATTAAAGTATTATATTCCTTTAAGCCCCCATTCTTGGTACAGAGTGGGTATTCATTGACATTACTTTTCTTTAAGAAAAGAATCTCGGTGAAATTATTTGTCTGGTTTGGGAGAAAAACTTCTAAGAAATCTGTAGCATTTTTTTTCCAACTTGATAACCCTATCTATGAAAATAGGGGGGGGAGGGGGGAGTCTTTCAACACCAAGAACCACAAATTCCCCTAAACTTGAAGTGTTTAAGCCAAAGGAAGGAATAAAAAGGGAGCATTTGAAACTGTCAAAGTGTAAATGACACATTTAAGGTACATTCATCTGGCACAGTTAACACTTTACAATTTTTTTTTATCACACCTCACATATTCACTTTCCATAATTTTGAAAATGGGACATTTTAATATAGGATTTTATGACTTTGAGTTTTTGCGCATTTATAGACATCTATTTTGATAGTATACAATAAACCTCTGGCTTGTTTTCATGGACTTGATTTGAAGCTTAGGTTTTAAGCTTGGGTTAAGATCACCCTTCCCCTGCTTCCCCTGGCTGCCCCATGACTCCCAGGAGGCTGGAAGAGAAGCCCTTGGAATTCTGTTCTTGGTGGGCCTCCCTCCCTGTGTTCACTCCCCATCCTGCCTTCCTCATCTCCACAGCCGGCCTAAGAGACTAGTCTGGTGAAGAAGACTGCAAATAGAACTACTTTTCCATCCGGACCGTCCTTGCATCCCTCAGTCACCACCAAATATTCAGTTGTCCTGGGTTCCTCTTACTGCCCGAACCCTTATCTCCACAAGGCTTTATCCCCTACTTTGACTCAACTTCTCAAAGCTTCTTTATTCCTCAAGCCCTTCCACTCTGGTTTCTGGAAAACCCCCTTCTCCTTTTAACGTTCCCTCTACCTTCTTGATCTGAGTTTCTCAGCCTCGGCACTGTTGAGGTGTTGCTGTTGACCAGACCGTTCTTTGCTGTGGGGGCTGAGCTGTGCAGTGTAGGATGCTAAGCAGCATCCGTGCTCTCTGCCCGCTAGAAGCCATTAGCAACCTCCCCCACCTCATGACAACCAGAAATGTCTCTAGACACTGCCACGTGTCCCTTGGTGGGCAAAATAGCCCCCTTCCCCCTCATTGAGAGCCACTGACCTAACTGGTTTCCCTTCACGACACTGCTTTCCCTTCAGTCCCTTTCCTCACCCATTTTATTTCTGGGCCCACTGGGATTGTGTCCTTCTTTCTCCTCCCGCCCCCTCAAAAACCAATGCTCCTTTGAAGTACATGCTAACATCCTACTGGCTTTTTGTTCCACTCAACTGCTGACCTCTCCCTCACCTCCTTTTTTTTCTGATGAGGTTTTGAGCTCATGGCTTCCTCCCTCCCTCCCTCTCTTTCTCTCCACTACTACTCTGGTGATTGCACTTCTGCAATCTCGAAATCCAAAAGGCTCATATACTCAAACCTCAGGCCTCTAAATTACTTGATCTTCCTGACCTGGGTTAAGACCAAATCTCTGCCCATTTTGCATCTAAGGAGCTGAATGTCTTTGAAAAGAATACGCGACCCTGCTGCTGGTCTCACTTCAAATAGGTGACCATAGATCTCCCTTACCTGGCTATCCTGTATTATTTCTCTGGTCAGTTTGCTCTCCTACTCTCTGAGACAACTGTTTCAGACCTTCTCTTTCCAGTACTGCCTTTTCTCCCTCACTCTTCTTAATGACCTTGTTTCTTAATTCATTGAGAAAACAGAAGTAATCAGAAAAGGACTCTCTCATCCTGCCACCATTAATTTAACTAGCTTACTCATAGGCATCTGTCACCTTATATGTACCTATATAGCATGTATTCTACTCCTCTCTATGGTGAACCTGTCCCCTTGGCACTCCTTCCATCCCTTTTCAACTACCTAAGGACTTTGTTCCTTCACTTATTCCCCTTTCCTCATGCTTTATACATTTTCTTTCTCTACTATCAACATATAAACATGCTGTAATATCTTCCTTCTAAACAAATAATCAACCATATGATCTCTGAATGTTGGCATGGCTCAGTCCTATGCTTTCTTCTCTAGTTCTGCTCCCCTCCCGTCCTCTCTCCTTCCCTCCAGTTCCCTTCCTCTTCTCATCTACTCTCATCCTCTCCCCTCCCTTCCCCTTCTGTCCCTTCCCCTCTCCTTCCCCGCTCCAGCTCCTCCTCTCTTTGCCTTTTGTATCAATAGTTACTCTCTAAGTGGGCTCAACCAGTCACATGACTTTTTAATACCATCTATGTGCTAATAGTTCAATTTATACCTCTATGTATGGCCTTTCACTTGGGCTCAAGATTCATATACCCAGCTGCCCAAGGACATGTTCACTTGGATGTCTCACCAGCATCTCTAACTTAATATATCCAAATCTGAACTTCCAAACACCCCCACAAACCCTTTACTTTCCCAGTGTTCACCCTTTCTCTAAATTCACAATCGTGCTCAGACCAAAAACCTGGAAGCCATGTTGATATTATTCTTTTCTTCTCAACCCATATCCCTCATCAAGTCATGTTAGTTCTGTTTTCAAAATGGATTCTAAATCTGACCTGTCTCCATTATTACCGCCCCACCCCATCCCCACCCTCCCATCTAAGCCACCATCATCTCTCTCTTAGACTACCACAGCAGCCTCCTAACTGGTCTCTCTGCTTCTACTTTTACTTCCCTGGAGAATCTTCTTCACTCATCAAACAGAATATTCGTTTAAAAGCTGTAAATCAGATTATCACTTCCCTGCTTAAAATTCTCCAATGGATTCCCGTCATATTTGGAATAAAATTCCATGTCCTATGTCCTGGACAGATCTGGATCCTTCCTCATCCTTTATTTCTTATCACCCTTCCTTTATTTGCTCTGGCCACACTGGCGTTCTTGCTGTTGATCAAACACACAAGGCTCTTTTCAGCTCCTGCGCCTTTGCACTTGCCAATTCCTCATCGCGGGGGCTCTTTGCACGTTTGGCTCCCTCACCAGGCAGTGTGGGGATGCCTGCAATGGAAACCAGCATAGCATCAATTGCTATGCCAGTTAAAAAATACGTTTGTGTTCATTGGATTTGCCTTACTGATATCCTATGTTAGATCAGGAGGACAACTTGACAAATATGACTTGGAAATCTCTAGTCTTTGCTAGGGATTTTATTATTCAGATGCCAGTTAAAGAAAAATGTTGCTGAATCCTAAATCTGCACTTACGATAGTGGTTGCTAAGTGACCCTGAACCTGACAATACCTCAGTGCAACACATCTTGGACAACTTTGAGAACTTTGCCTGTGCTTTGGTGGCATAAATCAAGCAATGACTAATCCCCAAAGAGACTTTATAATGTCTTCCTTAACCAATCAAATAATGCCTTTCAGAATCCTGCCTTATTTGACAAACTTCCTCTTTGGACCCTTCCGCTTGGGGAAATCTGGGGAGACTCACTGGACTCACTTTTGCATGACACCATTTTCCTTACCCGAGCAGTAAACTCAGGTTTGATTTTTCAGCTCTGCTGGTCTGGTTATTCAAAATGACAGTGCCTTAATAATTTCATTTTTTTCTTCTCACTGTTTTCAGCTTTTTCCCTTAACATTTTTAAGGAGCTGTGGTACTTGAGAGTCTTCAAGTGTCTTCCCCCTAAGAAATGTTAGTTTCCTTGTTTTCCAAAAATTCCCCTTGTGGGTCCAGCCTGGTGTAGTCCCTTCCAAAAGAGGCTAGGAGAATTCTATCTAGGAGGACTTTGCTGATGTAGATTGGGGACAACCACCCAACTGTTTTAGGTAGTCTGAAAAATTGTTATACAAAAATCTACTCCTCAAACCCCATCAAATGTGACTCCCTTTCAGGCAGTCCTGAAATTACCGCCCCCACTCCCCCCAACAAAACAAAACAAAACACCTAAACTTTAATTACTATAGCTATTTATTTTGGTTCTTCTCTGTGGGTGAGATTTACATTAATTAGAGTATAATGAAGCCTGCCCTTTCAAACAAATTTATTCCTTTGTTTGTACTCATTTGAGCAAACTGACTGCACTGTGTGTGAGCGTGCATAAGGGAGGCTTTGAAAACGGCTTACACAAACCCAGACTCCCAGACCTAACCTTCCCCATCCTTCCCAAGATGCTTGCAGCTTTATCCACTTGAGATTTCTGTGCAGAGATCTGTGTGCTTTTTTTTTCCTCTTGTTTTCCTACCTGCAGAAGAGACACATTTTCTCAGAAAACATGTCCTTCTCTGCGGCTTTCTGGTTAGTATTCAGGCCATCACCTCTGTTATCAGACGGTGGCAACAAAGCTTTTCCACCTGAATCTTCTGTGAGGTGGCGGGGGAATGGATTGCACAGTAATGAGCTGTTTTTGCAGGCTTCCTTTGGGAGCCTTTTCTTGTATCCCCTGGCAAGAGGAACTAATTCAGAACAACCCTTGAGCATCTCAAATTCACAGAAATTCAGCTGACTTGACAGTAAGAGGGTCTCCCTGAAAATCAGTGCTGTAAATCAGAGCTTCGTTCTTCAAGGGGAGGGGTGGCTGGAGGTTTTCTGGAACCTTATATAAGCCTTTTACCCCTATCGCTATTTTAAAGCCAACTGAAGATGGTAGGGAGCGTGCTGGGAGCTACTTTTCTTTCCTGATTATGCTGTTTCATTGCCGAAGCATCATAAACTGAGAGTGTTGGTGTGCTTCCTCCCAGAGAGGCAATCATGGACTGTTTTACTGGTGATGAACTTGACCAGATAGACCTAATCTCCTTGAGGGCAGGGCCAGGGATTTCTATCTTTGTATCTCCAGTAGCTAACACAGTGCCTGGCACTTAGTGGGCCCTCAGTCTGCACTTGATGGCTGGGGAATGAATGCTTGGTGGGGCTAGTGGTGATTGCGCTGATTCTATTTATAGCAAACATCACTGCAGTCTTGCTTGCTGATGTTCTGTGCTCAGGTGTTACCCCCACGTGTAGTTCCATTTCTTCTGGCTCCAGCCTCCTGTTCTCTTTTTTCCTGTGTTCAGCTGTTAGTGCTCCTTCTTTTCATCCTCAGAATATGGTGACTCTCCATCCCTAAAGACTTCCCTGCCTCCACTCTGAGAAACTGGCTTAAACCGCCCCCCCCCCAAAAGAAACCCTCATGGCCCAGTCTCCCTAGCTCTCCAAGTTTCCTCATTTTGTAGGTTTGGACTTCCTCCTCTGTCACCCTCCCATCTGTCACTTTACCCTCAAGGGTCTCCTCAGTCTTTCAACCCAGACTGACCCTCAGTAATCCCAGGTTCTGCCCTGTTTCCTACCTTTTTCTTATTTTCCATCTCTACTCCTTTGGTGGGCTTTACCCCTTCATCCCCTGACAGCTTCCCTTTAGCCACATGTATATTAATTTGCTAGAGGTTGGAATTAGGCAGGAGTGGTACTTTACCTTTCAGATTTATATGGTTAACAAGTGAAATACCCAAGCAATGATACATTTTATGGGTACAATTGCAGAAATTACATGCATTCCTTTTGAGTGTAGGGGGTAATTATTAAGAAGGTTGGCTGGATAAAGCCATGGAGTTTTTGTTTGATTTAGATTAGTGGTTCTCAACCAGGGGTGATTTTGCCACCCAGTAGACATTTGGGTTGTCATAACTTGGTGGGTGGGAGATGATGCTCCTGGCATCTAGAGAGTTGAAACCAGGGTTGCTGCTCAACATACTACAATGAGCAGGACAATTCCCACAGCAAAGAATTGCTGGGTCCAAAATGTGAGTAGTTCCAAGGCTGGGACCCCTCAGTTTACACTCTCTTCTTCCTGCTTCCCCAGCTCCTCCTCTACCAATTCTTCCAATGCCCTGGCTCCTCACAGCCTAATTCTATGACTTGTCTTACGGTCCCCACTGCCAGAAGAGAGCCCTGTGCCTGGTTTTAAGCTCTAGTTCATGGCATCTTGCCTAGTGGGAGCAGGAAGGGCCTTTAGAAGTTTCCAAAACCCATCTTCTGATTCTTCGGAGGTAAAGAAGTGACTTGGCTCAGGTCACAGAGTTCCTGAGTGGCTGCTCTGGGACTGCAGCCTGGTGGTCCTGACTCCCTTCTCTCTCCTCTCTCCATTCTCTGAGGCAGTGCTCACTGCTTTCAGGCAAATAAAAGAAATATAGGCTAACTACCTGGGCAAGGAGAGGGACCAGATTGATTAGTTTCATCAAAATAGGGCCACAGTAATGCACTTCCCAGTTTATTGGGTTGCTGCGGCAACATGTTTTTCTGGATTGTATCCTCTAGTGCTTGCTCAAAGGTCTCTGCCAGCTCCAAGGCCCAGATGACATACTTTACTGTCCTCTTAGGGGGAGTGCCAAGACCTGATCCAGGTAAAATGCAACTGATAGGCAGGCCATTACAAGCAATAATTTTGGGTAGGCAGCCCTGTTACTTCTTACTTCTCTTCATCTCAGGCCATGTAGCCAGGTGCTTACTGTGTTGAGAAGTACCTGAATCCGGGGCCCGAGAAGAGTGTAAACACAAACTTTCTGCAATGAGGAGCTAAAATTCTAGAGAATTACCAGGCAGTTCGAGCCACTTCCATGTTTTACTCCTCTCCCCAACTTCTCCCTAAACAACCACCTTTTGTCAGTGAGGAAAGCAAGTTTTTTGGGGAAGGGAGAGGGCATATGCTGATGTTTTCCCAAGTAAGGTTCTTTGGCCTACAGGCCTCAGAATGGTTTGGGAAGTTTGTAAAAATGCAGATTCCTGGGCCCAACCCTATTCTTACATTTGCCTTCTCTGGGAATGGGACTAACATTGAAATTTTTAACAAGCTCCCAGGGTTTCCTTCTGTAGTCATAAGTTTAAGAATCACTGACCCAGATATTTGAATAATTAAGCTTCCCCCCCCACGCCCCCCAAGAATCCCATAAATTCAGATGCTTATGGAAAATGTGGATCTCAGTAGGAAAATCTGCTAATAAAAAATAAAAATAAAAGCAGAAGCATCACTTTTTTATGGCATCTCATGGCCATATAGTGACTGAGTTTTCCTGGAGTTTTGAAGATGTAAAGGCCACATCTCTGGCAACACACACAAGTTACCAGGGAGGGGTCAGGCTTTGCTCCTGTTTAGAGCTTTTAAAGTACTGAAACCAGCCTTCTTTGATGGTCCCGGCATCTTTCAGACACGCTTTTAAGAGACCTATTAAAAACAGCCCTTAATATTTAGAATATATGAAGAAATCCTTCAACTTAACAATAAAAAGATAAACAACCCAGTAAAAAAATGGGCAAAAAACTTGAATAGATTCTCTCTCCAAAGAAGATATATAAATGCCCAAAAAACACATGAAATGATGTTCAACATCATGAGCCATCAGGGAAATGCAAATCAAAACCACAATGAGATACTATTTCATACCCACTAGGATGGCTACTATTAAAAAAAAAACAGAAAATTACAAGTGTTGGAGAGGACGTGGAGATATAGAAACATTCATTGCTGGAGAATGGTACAGCTGCTGTGAAAGTCAGTTTGGCGGTTCCTCAGAAAGTTAAGTATAGATTTACCATATTACCTGGCAATTGCACTTCTAGGCGTATACTCAAAATAATTGAAAGCATGGACTTGAACAGATATTTACACACTGATGTTCTAAGCGGTATTTTTCACAATTGCCAAAAGATGGAAGCAACCCAAGTGTCTGTCAACTGATGAATGGAGAAACAAAATGTGGTATATACACACAAGGAAATATTATTGAGCCCTAAAAAGAAATGAATTTCTGACCCATGGGACA
Source organism: Choloepus didactylus (assembly GCF_015220235.1). Lineage (NCBI taxonomy): Eukaryota > Metazoa > Chordata > Mammalia > Pilosa > Megalonychidae > Choloepus > Choloepus didactylus. The sequence goes on from NC_051335.1 coordinate 14,610,195, forward strand.
ACATGAATGAACCTTGAAGACATCTTGCTGAGTGAAATAAGCCAGACAAATATTTTGTGATCTCCCTGATATGAAATAATTAGAATAAGAAAACTCATAGAGTCAGAATCTAGAATATTGGTTACCAGGGCATGGGGTGGGTATAGGGAATAGGGAGTTAAGGCTTAAAATATACCGAGTTCCTATTTGGAATGATGGAAATATTTTGGTAATGGATAGTGGTGATGGTGGCACAACATTGTGAATATAATTAAAGCATTGAATATAGTTAAAAGAGGAAATATTAGGTAGTATATGTGGCAATAGAATAAAAATTTTAAAAAAATCCGTGAGAATGCACTACACAAACAACGAACCCTGACTTAAACCATGAACTATAGTTAATATTACAATTATAAAAATGTGCTTTCATCAGTTGTAACAAATGTTCCACACCAATGCATGGTGTTGGTGGTGGGATGGTGTAGGGGAATCCTGTATTTTATGCACGATTTTTCTGTAAACCCACAACTTCTCTAATGATTATTTTTAAAATAGCCCTTTCCTTGAGGGCTGCTTTCTACATGGCTCTCTAAGGGCCCTTGGGGTGGCTGTTCATTGATCCACCTGGAACAGGTACCTGCATGTTTTAGTTAAGAGGGTTCTCAAACCTTGCACCCATTCCTCATTTTAACAGTAACGATCCTCCCCCAAGCACAGGTTATTTCCTGGGGGGTGATGACACCACATCTGTACAGCTAGCAACATGTCTTGGGTTAGTGTCTCTGTTTATTCACTTCGTATTTTGTAGGATTTAGCTTTGGATTCAGCCCTCCTTTTCCTCTTTCCAAAACCCTTAGTCATTTGCAAAGTGGAAGCTGCTATGCTCCTGTTACTCCACTATCAAATAAGCACAATGTTTCTGTAACCAGAGATCGTATTGTTTTCCTTTCAGAAAAAAAAGAAGCAGAGCATCCTCTGTGCAAAGAAACTGCATTGTTACCTCACTTTAGTTGATTGTTTCTTTATTTTCAGGTAGGGGAGAAGAGACATGACTAGAGCCACAGTATCCAAGTTAGCTTTACAGACTGCAGGAGCATATAAAACCAACTTTGAAATTTTGAGACCCAATTGGATCCACTAGATAGTTACCTACTCTCTCCTCCTTACTGACACTTTTACCCCAGGTCCTTTGCACTTTCTGTTCCCACTGCCTCTTGTGCTCTTCATCCAGACATCCACCTGACTAGCCCTGCTCCCTTACTTCCTCACGTCTGTGCCTAAACATCCTTTCTTGGTGAGGCTTTTCCTGACCATCCACCATAAGATAGCATTCCCACTCCCACTCCTGGCACTCCCACTTCTTCCCCTGCTTTAATTTCTCCCATATCACTTCTCTCCACCTGACAGATTACATACTGATTGGCTTAGGGGTGTGTGTGTGTGTGTGTGTGTGTGTGTGTGTGTGTGTGTGTATGTCCCCCACCAACAGCCAAGTTCCATGAGGGCAGGTTCTTGAATGTTTGTTCACTGCTGTAGTCTCAGCACTTACTGTGATGCCTGGCATGTGGTAGGCCCTCAAGATATACTAGATGTATGAATGAATGAATGGATTCATGAATGGATGTAGAAATAAGGCCCAAACCACAGTCTTCTCTTTATGTAAGCTTTCCCTAGAATGCATATGCATATAAGAAGAGAAGTCATGAGCTATAGGAATCTGAAAAAAAGAGGGGCCTCCGACTTGCCCCAAGTCTGTGGGGATGGTTTCCCTTCAGCAGCACTACAGTTCCCAGAAACCATGCATGGGAAAGGCTTGGAACAAATAATAGCAATAGTAAAAATCCATTTACTTTCATTGGTAAAAGCCTTTGTACTAAGTCAGTATAGCAGAAGCTGTCTGTTTCTGCCTCCTGAATCAATATTTGAATCACAATGTTCTCTATAAAGCTCTGGGTTTTACAAGGAGGATCAGGCAAGACACGGAACTAAATACAAGCGTTCCTTGCCTTCATTACTAACATTATTTCCCCCAGAATATGCCACAAGCCATATATATACATCTTGCCTTCAGTAATGCTACTTTTTCACATATATAAATTTTAAAAAGGAATATATGTGTGTATATCCCTCCCCCTCCCTAATTAATGTAAGAAACATAGAAAGGGCAAAAATTTGTATAGTACTCTTTTCATTATGGTCAGCCCTCTCCTCTACTCAAGACTGTATATAATAAAAATATTCTTATAGGCTAGATTTAGTAATCAGCAATTATTCTTGCCAGTAAGTTGAAAATGACCCATTTGTGAACTTTTCCAGTCTTACTCATCTTCTTGGAATGTCTGATTCCAGTAGTTCTGAAACCTGTCAGCTCATCAGTACTACCTGAAGAGTTAAACCAGGGTACTTGGTACTATAGCCGTTTGGGGCTACATAATTTTTTATTGTGCGGGGTGGGGGTGGGGGCTGTCCTGTGCCCTGTAAGGAGGTTTAGCAGCATCTCTGGCCTCTATCCAGTAGCTACCAGTGGCACCCCTCCTCTCCCAGTGGTAACAACCACAGTTGTCTCCAGACACTGCTAAATATCCCCTGGGGGGCAACATCACCCCTCTCCAACCTGGTTGACAATCACTGAGTTAAACCAAGCTGACAGACTCTCAGGGATTCTGCTTCAGTAGGCCTGGGGTGGGGCCTGGAAATATAGGCTTTAAAAAAGTGCCCCCCACCGCCTTCTCCAGGTAAGTGTGATAATCAGCCAGAGTTGAGAACCACCGCGTAATTCATTCTCCCTGGTGATGAAAACATGTCCCTCATTCTGAGGTCTGGCAAGGATCCAGTTTTCAATTAACTCAAAGTGGAGTGTCAGAAAAATATATGTTTTGAGGAAAAATAGAGGAAAAGGAGTTATTGCCATTACTCCTCATCTTTTCCCTCTCTCTGAGGTGAGGAGGTGAGACACTGACTCTGACACAGCCGAATTGGCGAGTGACAAAGATCAGAAGCAGCCTAGCCCCACCCATGAAACGAAGAAATAAATAGAAATGGAGGTGTGTACTTTTATCAGTCCACAGGTAACTGGACACTTTAGCTGATACCACAGGGGAATCCTGGGACTTTTGCAATAAAAGGCAGCACTAAGAACAAATGCTCAGCATCACAGTGACGGACTTCAGCACAGTCTCTGAGAAAGTGGGCAATCAGCAGTCCAGCCAGTTAAGAATCTAAATGGAGAACGACAACTCAGGTGCCCTGGGTCTGGCTTTGACCCTTTAACCATTCCTTTTGGTGGAGCTGTTTTTAAGGCCTTCCTTTCATCTTTGTAGATCCCTATATCGTGACCTGGTACATAATGGCCATTTGTTTTTCTTCTCCTAAAGTGGATGATCAGAGATAGCATTATGGAAATGTAGGACCCTGTGTCAGCCAGGGTTATTCAGAGAAACAGAACCCGCAGAATCTATGTATTTGTGTGTGTTTAAAGATATTTTATTATAAAGACGTTTATTTCAAGGAATTGGCTCATGTAGGTGTAGGGGGTGGCAAGTTCATAATTCATAAGGCAGGCACGCAGTCTGGAAATTTTGGTAAGAATGATGTTACAGTCTTGAGTCTGAAATCCATAGGGGAGGTGAGCAGGCTGGAAACTCAGAGGAGTAGATGGTGTAGTCTTGAGGCAGAATTTCTTCTTTTTCTGGAAACCTCAGTTCTTTGTTTTGAGGCTTCACCTTAGGTGGATGAGGTCTGTCTGCATAATAGATTGTAATTTCCTTTACTTAAAGCCAGCCGATTGTAGATGCTAATTGTATTTACAGACTACCTCCACATCTAGGCCAGTGTATATGCTGGACACCATGACCTAGCCAAGCTGACACACAAAATTAACCACCACAGATTATGTATCTAGATCATCCTTTTGTACAATTCCTCTTTCTTCTCTTCTCTTATAAAATATCAGATGATAGTTACTTATATTTAGGTTGAAACATATGAAATTGCCTTTTTTACATAGAAAAGAAAGAATATTGGCCATTTCATATAGCTCAGCCTAACCATTCCTATATCTCCTCCTCTTCTCACCCCTTCTCTCTCTGTTGTTCTTAATGTCCCATTTTCCTGCCTTTGCAAGCACATGCAAATTACCCCAAATACCAGCTGTGAAAGTCAATAGGTGTTACTGGGAAAAAGTTTTAAAAATGAAGAAGTTTCCAAATTTCAATAACTTAATTTGAGACCCCATTGATGTACTTCATATATGTGGTGGGGAGGTCATGTGGTCCATGTGAAATTATTTTTTTTGCACTTTCCTTTTTTATTTTATTTTTATAGAAAAATCATGCAGAAAATACAGAGTTCACATATAACTCCCCTTCCCTATTATTAACCCCTTGTGTTAGTGTGGTACATTTGTCACTATTATTGAAAGAATATTACTATAATTTTACTATTAACTGTAGACCATGGCTTACATTAGGGTTCACTGTTTGTGTTATATAGTCCTATGATTTTTTTTCATGCATGTCTTTATTTTATTACTCATCTACCCATACACTGGATAAAGGAGGTGTCAGTCACAAGGTTTTTACAATCACACAGTGACAAGGTGAAGGCTCTATAGTTATACAATCATATAAAAGATCAAGGCTACTGATTACAGTTCAGCACTTTCAGGTATTTCTTTCTGGCCATTCTAATAGACTAGAAACTAAAAAGAAATATCTATGTAATTAGTCAGTAGTCACAATCATTTGTTAAATCCTAACTTCTCCATTACACTTCCTCCCTCTCATTTGATCATTCTATCAGTCTTCAGGAATATTTGGGCAATGACCATTTTAACTTCTTCATGCTGAAAAGGGGTGTCAACATTAAGGGGTAGAAGAATGAAACCAGTTGATGTTCTTGGAGGCACTTTTACCTCTGGGTTTCAGGATTTATCTGGCATAGGAGCCATCTGGAGGCTTAAGTTTCCTGAAAAAATTAACTTAATAGGTAAAACTTGTATAGAGTCTTAGAGCCCAGGGTTTTCTTTAGGGTTTTCAGGAATATTGTTGGTTGGGGCTTGGCATACTGTGGTAATTTGCAATATCTGGCTGAAGCTTGCATAAGAGTAACCTCCAGAATGACCTCTCAACTCTATTTGAAATCTCTTAGCCACTGAAACTTTAGTTTGTTTCATTTCTCTTCTTCCTTTTGGTCAAGAAGGCATTGTTGATCCCACAATTCCAGGGCCAGGCTCATCCTTGGGAGTCATGTCCCACATTGCTAGGGAGACCTACACCCTTGGGAGCACCACATGAATTTCTTGATCCTACCGAATGGACCAGTTCTGATGAGAAGGTTAATTTGCTTGTGCCACCATTCCTGCATTTGGATAGTTTGAATAGTGTTTTTTTTTCCCCTTATTTGGGCTCTCAGATTTAAAGGGATTTTTCTAAGTATGGGTAGGCACTATTAGAGGGACTTAAGACCTTGAGGGTACAAATCTTTTCGTATGCACTGACCAATAATGCAAACGTGAATGAACAAGTTCTCTTGTCTGGTACCATAAATGATCCAGTTCCCTGGTATCCAGTTTCCCATCAAAGCTTGCCTTCTGGATTAGAGCTCAGGCTCTTGGAGTATCCTTGTGAGCTTCTCTAGTTGAATCTTGTTGACTGTCCTTACCCTGCTTGCCAACTTCAACTCTATTTCTTGGATCGCAAATGAAATCTGTCTTCTCATTTATATCACACCTCAATTTACAACACCTTTGTTCCTGTGTGCATGACATGCTTTCTTTCTCTGTTGATCTCTCTGTCCATCTCTTTATCCCTTATATACTGTGTGTGTGGGTTTGCACATGGTTCATGTAGCAATATATTTTGTAATTTATATTTGAAACATTATGGGTTTTTGTTGTAGGGATTTGGATAATGCAGGAAAGTATAGAGAAGAAAATTATAATTACTGCCACTCCAAAATGAACACTGTTAATCTTTTAGTGCATGTTTTTATAATGTTTTAATATGTAAGTATTGTTTTGGGATCATTCTTTATATAATATTACACTTTGATGTATTCACTTCATATTTAGAGCATTTTCCCATCATTTAATATTCTTTGAAAAGATGCTTTTTAATATGTGTGTGATATTCCATGATACTTATGTATATATGTATACATATATATACACATACACGTACACATGCACACACACATACCATAATGTTTTATCCATGCATGTGTTATTAGATTATTTTCAGTTGGTTGCAAATTATAAATCATTCTGTTATGGACTTTCTTCTAATATGTCTTTTATTGTACTTCTCCCTATCTTATTAGAATAAATTTCTAGAAATTGTAGTATTGAGTTAGATATATTAGTATCTTGATGTATACTTTCAAATTACTTCCTAGAAGGTGCTTCCTAAAGGTACTTATTTCTCTGGGTTTTCTCCAATTTAGTTGGGAGAAAATAATATCTTATTTATTCTTTTGTGAATTGTCCATATCTGGACTTTATCCTTAGAGCAATGGGAAGACGCTGAAGATTTTTGACTAGGGGAGTGACGAGGTTAGATTAGTATTTTTAAAATCTCTTTCTGATAATAGTGAGTAGAATGGACAGGACTGATAAACAAGGAAATGAGTTGAGACTGTTATTAATCCTGGCAAGAGATGATGGTGACGTGTCCTAGATTGATGGCGGTGGGACTGGAGAAAACTGGATGGGTTCAAGAGATGTTTGAGGTAAAATAGACAGGGGATTTATTGGACATGAGTGATCAGGGTAAGGGACTATTCCAGGTTTTCTCAACCCCAGCACTATTGACATCCAAGGCTGGATACTTCTTTGTTGAGGGGGGCTGTTTTATATATTGTCGGATATTAGGCAGCATCCCTAGCCTCTACCCACTAGATGCCAGTAGCAACTTGTCCTCCCCCCAGTTGTGACAAAGAGAAATGCCTCCAGACACTGCCAAATATCCCCTGAGATGTTGAGAACCACTGGACTAGTCAATGGTGACTTCTAAAATTTGGGCTTGGGTAATCCAGAAAGGGAACATTGAAGAAAGAGAAGATTTCAGTAGTGAGGGAAGGAGTAATGACTGTTCAGTTTTAAACATGTTGATTTTTTTGTTTTGTTTTTTTGGGTGTTAAATTTTTTTAAATTCAGTTTTATTGAGATATATTCACATACCATACAGTTGTCCATGGTGTACAATCAACTGTTCACAGTATCATCATATAGCTGTGCATTCAGTCTATTTTTGAACATTTTCCCTACACCAGAAAGAATCAGAATAAGAATAAAAAATAAAAGTAAAAAAGAACACCCAAATCACCCCCCCCATCCCACCCTATTTTTCATTTAATTTTTTGTCCCCATTTTTCTACTCCTCCATCCATACACTGGATAAAGGGAGTGTGATCCACAAGGTTTTCACAATCACACTGTCACCCCTTGTAAGCTATATTGTTATACAATTGTCTTCAAGAGTTCAGGCTACTGGAGTGTTGTTGGATAGTTTCAGGTATTTACTTCTAGCTATTCCAATACATTAAAACCTAAAAAGGGTTATCTGTATAGTGCATAAGAATGTCCACCAGAGTAACCTCTCGACTCCATTGAAATCTCTCAGCCAGTGAAACTTCATTTTATTTCATTTCGCATCCCCCTTTTGGTCAAGAAGTGAACATGTTGATTTTGAATTAATTGTGGACAGGACAGTAGTAAGCAATTATATTAATTCAGCTCAAAGATCGAGCCTGGAGATATGGATTTGGTGTCATGAGCATGTAAATGATGAACAAGGAGAGTGAATAAAGTGAGAAAGGGAGAGGTCTTGGGATAGAAAGAACACTGAGGGCTGTCAACATTTAAGAAGAAAGAAGAGTTTGCAGAAGGAACAAGAAGGAATTAACAGAGAGAGAAGGAAACCAAGAAGAGTGTGGTGTCAAGGAGAGCCAGGAAAGAGACTTGGAAGTAGCAGAAGATTTAAGTCTGTCACATGCTGCTAGAGGTCAGTTAAGATAAGGACTGAGGAGAGTGCCCACTGTATTTAGTGGCCAGGAAATTCTTGATCATCTTGGCAATAGCTGTTTCAGAGGAGTATAGATTTGGGAGCCAGACTGAAGTTGCTTGAGTGGTGAGTGGGAAATGAAGACGCAAAAGCAGAAAGCATGAACCATTCTTTAAAAACTTTTGCTGACATAGGGAAGAGATAGGACAGTTGATCAATAATGAAATGAGGTTGAGGGAAGGCTTCTTTTATTTATTTTTATTTTCAAAAATTAAACTTTTTATTTGGACACAGTTTGATTCACATGCAGTTGTAAGGAATGGTACAGAGAGATCCTGTGTACCTTCCTTTACCCAGCTTCCCACAATGGTAACATCTTGCAAGACTAAGTTTAATTATCCAGGATTTTGACATTGATACAATCCACTGACCTTATTTAGATTTTTTTTACTTTCATTTGTATTCACGTGTGAATGTGTGTGTATTTAGTTCTTTGCAAGTTTATCGTGTGTAGGTTTGTGTTTCCTTCAACACAGCCAAGCCTTGTAACAGTTCCATCATCACAAGGATCCTGTTGCCCTTTAGAACCATCCCCACTTCCCTCCTGCTCCCTAGAACCATCCCCACCTCCCTCCTATTCCCCCACCCCTATCTTAACCTGTGGCAACCACTAATCTGTTCTCCATTCTATAATTTGGTCATTTCCAAAATTTTATATAAAGGGAATTATACAGTATATCACCTTTAGGCATTGGCTTTTCCCACTAAGTAAAATTCCCTGGAGATTCATCTAAGTTATGGTATGTATCAGTAGTTTATTCCTTGTTAATGCTGAGTGGTCTTCCATGGTATGGATGGACCACAGTTTGTTTAACCACCCGCCCTCTAAAAGGTATCTGGGTTGTTTCTAGTTTTTGGCTATTACAAATAAAACTGCTATGAACATTAGTGTATAGGTTTTTGTGTAAGTACATGTTTTCATTTCTCTGAAATAAATGCCCAAGTGTGCAGTAGAAATAAGAAACTGCTAAACTGTTTTCCAGATTGGCTGTAATATTTCACATCCCAACTAGCAAGATATGAGTGATCCAGTTTCTCCATATCTTTGCCAGCACTTTGTGTTGTCATTGTTTTTTATTTTAATCATTCAGATTGGTGTGTAGTGATATCTCCTTTTGGATTTGAGTTGAATTTCCTCTCAAGGAAATGGGTCTAGTTTCAGTAGTTTATATATGACATCTGATAAGTGCCAAGAAGAGCATGAGTGTCCCTGCAGCATTTTCTTCTGGTCAGAATCATTTGGGATTATGGGGATTATAGTCAGAATTACAATGTCGAGAGCTTTGCAATACTTTTGATGCGTCTTTTCTTCTTGAATCTCATACTGTGGCATCATCCCAAACTCGTACCTGTCTTACATTAGGGTCAATAAATTCAATCCAGTGGTTATTTATTTAGCACACGCTTTCACCTTCAGTATGTACTAGGTGATGTGGGGGTTGCCATATAAGACATGATTCTGCTCTTGTGGGGTTTATATTCAAGTTGAGAAAACTGAGAACTGTTAAGTCAAGGAAAATATACTGAAATGCAAAAGACAGGTCCTCAGTACCTTATCCAAAGCATTTAGTTCCAGGACTTCAGGGTTAAGACATTTTTTTTTCTATTATTAAAAAGGTAGTATGGTTTGCAGACTATATAATATGAAACAACTCCTGTGTGGCACTAAATGGCATAAATGCAGACTGCAAATAAACTAAGTTTGTTGTCTTATGAGGTTGGACCAAATTTAAGGAGAAAACAAAGCTCTGTTTTCTGAAAATTTTGGATTTCAGAATTGTAGAAAGGGATCATGTACCTGTTTTATGAGTAGTAACTGATACAGGTGAAGGAAATGAATATTTACAGTATTCATTCAGCCATAGAACCCGAGACTCAAAACAATGAGGTAAGTTGTTCAAATGCATACAACTTGACAGATCTCAGATCCTACCCATACCTACTGAATCAAAAACTCTTGTATTGGGCCCCTGTAATCCTTGTCTTAATAGGCCTTCTGGGGATTCTGATGCATGTTCAAGTTTTGAGAACCACTGACATAGCAAGTAGGTGACAGAAAAGCAAGATTCACATTCCCGGTATTTCTGACTCAAAACTCAATGGGTATTTGATGCTGTCTCCCTTGCTCTCAAAGTAGAGAGAAGCAGGAGATGGATGCGACCTTAGATGCTAAGTGACTACAAGGAAGTTGTGTTGAAACATTCTTCAATTTAACAGAGAACAAGAGAACTTTGTAATATACACTCCTAGAATGTTAGTCTCCCCTTAATTATATCAAGGAGAAAAATAGGCATTGATAATTCCTTGTTTTATTTCCTTCATGTTAATATCTTGAAGATGGCACGATTTGTTTTGCAATTTCTTTAAGGTCAAGGTAGTAATTTAGTTTAATTGTGAAAATTAAGAGTTAGTAGCTATGCAAGGAAAAGAGGTTTTCAGATATTACTGAGATAGTGATTGACCTACTATTTGGTGTCTTTGATATAAGAATATCTTACTGATAGGTTGACTTGGCTTGCTTTGCTACTTTCAACATAATTTCCAGTGCTCAATTTAAAAAAAATTTAAGGAAAAATCCAATTGAAGACCATTGAAACTTTCTTTTGCAAATAAATGATTGTTATTTGTGTGGTCCACCTCAATTTAGAAGATAAGAATCCTTATCAACTAAGAGGTCATAGGTTTGAACTAACAGGGTGAGTATAGGGCACAGAAGAAAGGGGAAAATTGTGGACAGTGACTACTTTGCTCCATATTTTCTGACAAACAGGATGTCTTATTTCTGAAAGTGAACAGGTCAACATTAACATGAATGTGCTTAGAATGAGATCTAGCAAAATGCAAACCTAATACGCCCTTAGAACAAATCTCAATAGCTCAGTGTCGTATTGATCTCCTTTGGAAAGGAATGCTTTGTTGGAAAATAAATTATTGTAGAAACAAAATGACAAAAATGCTCCCAACTCAGATCACCTGTGAGTGCTCTCTTTACCTTTGTGACTTAAACTTTGTTTTACAGGATGAAGTGAGTATATCTTCTAATAGCAATTAGTCATATCAGTTGGTCCAGTTATCTTTTGCTGCGTAACAAAGCACTCCAAGACTTCCTGACTTAAAGCAATAGCAGTTATTTTTCTCACAGATCTGCAATTTGGGCAGGTCTCAATGGGGACAGCATATCTCTGCTTCACTCATTGACAGCTGGCAGTTTGAAGGCAGCTGACTAGAAGTATCTGAAGACATGCTCGCTTACCATTCAGCTTTTGGCTGGGGCTGTCAGCCAGAACACCTACATGGGAATTCTTCATGTGGTCTGGGCCTCCTCACAAAGTGATGGCTGGGTTCCAGGGGTGAATATCCAGAGACAGAGAGAGAGCAAGGTTGAAGCCGCATCACCTTTTGTGACCTAGATTCAGAAGTCATGCAATGGCTATTTTCTTTGTTAAAGTAGTCATAAAGCCCTGCCCAGATTTAATGGGAGGGGAAACAGACAGCACTTCTTGATAGAGGACTCACAAGTTCTGGAAGAGTAAATGGGACTGTAATTAGCTTAAGAATTAGACTTCTGATTTTTTCTATTGTTGCTTTTTAAATTTTTATTTTGAGCTAATTTTAGACTTACGGAAGAGTTTTGAGAGTACAGAATTCTCATATCTCTTTCACTCAGCTTCCCCCTTACCTTTCATCTTAGTTAACCACAGAACAATTATAAAAATTGAGAAATTAACCTTGGTATGATACTATTAAATAAATACAGAGTTTTGAAGTGGGCTCCCTCCCCTTAATCTGTAACAAGAGAGTCCCCTTCCCCCTCAACCGGTAATGACTGCAAAGTAAACATTAAAGCCCTGAGAGGCAGGGAGTGAAACTGTGCCGTTTTAGGGAGTGAAACTGTGCCGTTTTAGGGAGTGAGACTTGCGGATGTATGCATTAGCCAAGTGTAACCGTTCCAATAATTAACCATTGCATCAGCCTTGAGAACATTTCTCAAGGTTGCTAAAGATCTTAAGCACCCATTAATTAACCGCCAACTCTGCTTTTGTCAAAGTAGCTTGCTTGCATTTTCAGGATGTGATTTCTGCCTATATAAGTCTCAAGCAATCTCCACTCGAGCTGCTGCTGCTTAGTAAGCTCCCTGCGCGGAGTGACAGGCAGCAGCCGCCAGCTAGCTGACTAATAAAGGCTCTTTTAAATTCCGTTTGGCTGTCTCGTACCTTAACTCGCGGGCACCGTAGCAAGTTTATTTGGTCTTCACCATTTTTTTCCCACTAATATCCTGTCCTGTTCCAGAATCTAATCATGTCATGTCTCCTTAGTCTCTTACAATCTGTGATAGTTTCTCAGTGTTTTCTCATCTTTCATGACCTTCGCATTTGAGGAGTCCTGGTCAGTTATTTTGTAGAATGTCCCTCAAATTGGGTTGTCTGACGTTTTCTCATGACTAAATTGAGGTTATGTGAGGGCCCTGCCCCGATCAAGATGGCAGAGTGAGATGCATCAGGGCTCTGTTCCCCCACAGAAGCTTTGAACAACCATCAAGAACTGGCAGAAACATCTTTCTCAAAGCTCCAGAAAACAGTTAAAGGACTGCAATAACAGGGCAAGTACTGCTGGCCTCTCTTCCACTCCCACCTGCATGGTATGGAGTTGGCCTTCACTCCCATTGTGGATCCTTGCTCCTGATTCCAGAGGGAGCAGAGTAATCCTTATGCACATACTAGGCACATGTGTATCTGGCCCAATCTGCCTGGTTCTTACCATCCCAGGACTTGCCCTGCATGTAGAAGGCAGCTCACAGAGCTCTCCTACAAAACATTGTGGGGGAGCAGTCAAGTAGCTGCCTGGGGCCAGGGATTGCTGTTTGTAGTTCTCAGAGTGCAGTGCCCAGGATTGTGAGGAAATGGTTTCCTAGGGAAGAGGGGACATTCATATCCATGTAAATGGGGGAATTCCTAGGACCACGTGCATGCCCAAGATATGCGTTGAAAGCATTTCAGCTGTGCTAAAAGGATCAGGGAGGCTCCTGTGCTTTGGCCTGGAGCTATTCTCTAACGTCACTTATGGATAAGCCCTGAGGAGAGCACTCAGGCAGGTCAATCTGCAAAAACTAGGAATGTGTTTTTTCTTGTCCTTGTTCTTGTTCTTGTTCTTGTTCTTGTTCTTGTTCTTGTTCTTTTTTTTCCTCTTATTCTTGTTCGTCTTCGTCTTCTTCTTCTTCTTCTTCTTCTTCTTCTTCCTCCTCCTCCTCTTCCTCTTCCTCCTCCTCCTCCTCCTCCTCCTCCTCCTCTTCCTCCTCCTCCTCCTCCTCCTCCTCCTCTTCCTCCTCTTCCTCCTCCTCCTCCTCCTCCTCCTCCTCCTCTTCCTCCTCTTCCTCTTCCTCTTCCTCCTCTTCCTCTTCCTCTTCCTCTTCTTCTTCTTCTTCTTCTTCCTCTTCTTCTTCCTCTTCTTCTTCCTCCTCCTCCTCCTCTTCCTCCTCTTCCCCCCCCTCCCCCTCCCATTGTTGTTGTTGTTGTTGTTGTTGTTGTTGTTGTTGTTAGCCCTTGGCAATCAAAGGAAGCGCTATAATAACAGGAACTTGATACAGGCCTAAGGAACAAATGCCCCAGAGTCTAAACTCCAGTGATAACACCTTAAAATATCAAAATGTCCAGTTTTTAACAAAAGATCACAAAACATACAAAGAAACAAGAAGTGATGGCTCAGCTAAGGGAGGAGATTAAAGCTTTAGAATCCAATCAGTTGGCCAGAGGACTTCCAGGGAAGATGGTGGAGTAGGGAGCTCCAGGATTTAGTCCTTCCACCATAGTACCTATTAAACAGGAAGGGACTGTCTGAAACAATTGTTTGGGGGCTCTGAACGCCAGAAGAACACTGTACAGCACCCAGGGAGGAGTGGGAGGAAGAGGCTAATGAACTATGGTAAAGAGTAGTGAATTGCTCTCTCCACGTGGTGGCTGCTGGCACCCATCTTCCACTCTCACAGCAAGCTGCCATGGGATTCAGTCCCTGGCTGGCTGCTGCTGTCAAAAAGGGACATAAAAATCATCTTCTCCAGGAGCAGGGGTGGGCATGGCCAAGCACTGATCATGGCTTTTGATTAGTGAACTTGGATCACTGGGTCCCAGCTCTGAGCTACTATTTCAACCCTCGCTGGATAAAGGTGGCGGGGGGAGCCATTGTTTCATCCCTGCCCCTAATGGGGCAGAAGCAGTGTAGATTTAAAGACATAGTGCCTCCTTAGGACTGTGGGGAACAGTTTGCTGAAGGATGCCATCTGCTGGGCAGGCTGGAAAAGTGCAGCTTCAAGGAGTCATCAAAGAGGCTTGGGGTGTCCCTCCCAGTCTCCTCCCCAGGGCATTGTGGAGTTGGTGTGTGCCTCCTTTGTGGGTCTCTAGCCCTGTTTTGGATGGGAGATACAACTGACCTTCAGAGCAAATTATCAATATAATCAGATGCCTCGACATCCGTAAAAAATTATAAGCTGCACCAAGAAGCAGGAAGATATGGCTCAGTCAAGGGAACAAATTAAAACTTCAGAGGAGACACAGAATTTGGAACAACTAATGAAAGATGTTCAAAGAAATCTAAATCAATTCAAGGAGATGGCTAAAGAGATAAAGGATATTAAGAAGACACTGTGTGAGCACAAAGAAGAATTTGAGAGTATAAAAAGAAATATAGAGATTATGTGGACAAAAGGCACAGTATAAGAGATTAAAAATATGCTAGAGGCATACAATAGCAGATTTGAACAGACAGAAGAAAGAATCAGTGAACTAGAAGACAGGACAATTGAAATCTTAGAAAAACAGATGGAGAAAAGAATGGAAAAAATTGATCAGGGTATCAGGGAAATGAATGATAGCATGAAGCACACAAACTTACACCTCATGGGTGCCCCAGAAGGAAAAGAGAAGGGAAAAGGGGCAGAAACAATATTTGAGGAAATAATGGCTGAAAAATTCCCAACTCTTACGAAAGATGTAAATATACATGTCCAAGAGGCACGATGTACTCCAAACAATAAATCCTAATAGACCTACTCCAGGACACATATGAATCAGAATGTCAAATGCCAAAGATAAAGAAACAATTCTGGAAGCAGCAAGAGAAAAGCAATTTGTCACGTACAAGGGATCTGCAATAAGACTAAGTGCTGATTTCTCATCAGAAACCATGGAGGCAAGAAGGCAGTGGGGTGATATATATTTAAGGTACTGAAAAGGAGATCCTGCTGGCCAAAAATTCTTTATCCAGCAAAACTGTCCTTCAAAAATGAGGGAGAGTTTAAGGTATTCACAGATAAACAGAAACTGAGAGAGCTCATCACCACTAGATCAGCCCTACAAGAGATGCTAAAGAGAATATTGCAGGTTTAAAGGAGAGGACAATAGACAATATTTCGAAGCCATATGAAGAAATAAATATCTCATGTGAGAGTAGCAACTTGGGTAAGTATACATGCCAGTACCATTGTATTTTTTGCTTGTGACTCAGCTTTTTACTTACTACAGGGTCTAAATAGTAAACACATAAAATGTAATGATAAATCAGTGGTTTGGGACTTAAAATGCATAAATATGCAATTTGTGACAAGAATGACAAAGATTGGGGAACAGAGGATCATATTTTATGTATACTATTGAAGTTAAGTTGATATCAAAGCAGATGACATTGGTATAGGTAGAAGATGTTAAATTTAAGCCTCATTTTAGCCCCACTACAAAGGAAATATCAAAGAATACGCAAACTCATTGAGACAGAAATTAGGGTTCAGGTTGCCAGGGGTAAGGGGCAGTGGGAATGGGGAGTTAATGTGTATTGAGTATGGGGTTTCTGTTTGGGGAGATGGGAAGGTTTTAGTAATGGAAGGTGATGAGGGTACTGCAATATTGTGAATGAGCTTAATCCCATTGAATGGTATACTTTAGAAAAGAGTTGTCTTGGAGAATATTCCTCCAGAACAAACGATTTTCATGACAAGCAGAAAGATTCTCTGCTCCATTTGCAGTTGCCACAATTTACACATTGCATTGAGTAGTGATGAGCAATTTCAGAAGTGACATGGACAGGCTGTAGCCATGCTTGCAAAACCTGGGTCAGACCAGCAATGATCATTTCTAGGCTCTGACATCATCATCACATCTTTATAGTTGTAAATGACAATGGTGATGGCTCTTTAGATTTGGGGAGGGCTGTTGCCCTAACAGTCAAGTGGAAAAGTAGTAAGGGTTCACATTCCTTGGGCTAAGATGTGACTAGTTTTGAAGGTACGGTTCTATATTATAAAGGCTTACTGAGGCCTTTTGGATAATAAAGGCATATTTGAGACAAGCTTTCAACTCGTAGCTTGTCAGCCTTTGCAGAATATTCTCACCTCTCCATAAATTGGGAAACACAAGCCTTTCCATGTTTGGGTTGTTAATGAGAACAGAAGAGGGGCCATTTGGTGGCCTCCTGGTTCTACGTTCAGCAATCCTACTTCTCACTCACAAATGTACAACCCCCTACTCCTCCATCCTCTTTGGTATTATCTTTATTTAGCTTGGGACTTTCCTGGCCCTCAGTTCACTGTTCCCCTGCTAGCTCACCTTTTATCATTTTCCAGTCTGCCCTCCATTGGTGATACAATTGCCCCTTCTCCTCATCTTGGAGACTGCAACCCTGCAGGTGCTGGTTGTAATAACCACTCCTTGGAGATCCCGGACCTGGAGATGACTTGGCATTCTCTCAGCACAGCCAGGCTATCACTCTCACTCTCATTAGGAATCGACTCTTCCTTTGAGGTTCACACCAACCAGTTATACCTGAAACCCCATGTCTTTGCGGGCATCACCCTCGGCCTCTTCTTACTTTCTTTCTCTCTATCCAAGTGCCATCGTTATACCAGATGATTTTAATGATGCATGGAGATGACAGAGCCTTATTTAAAGGCATCTCCCTTAGCTCATGTTTCACCATCAAAACTTGATATTTTTTGTCTAGGATTTCAAATTCCCACAATTTTTAACTGGATAAAGTTTGCCTCATAGGCATTAAGGAAGCTCGGGTGGCCATCTTGTTTATAACTAAGTCCCTACCTACTGAAAATGCTTTAGAACTCAGGAGAGAGGGACTCCATGGCTCTCCTCAACGTGTTGCTTTTGTGTTTAACTTCCCGTTACTTTCAATGGTAGTCTCCTGTACCTAGAGCTGTGTCTCACAATTCTTTATCCTCTGTAGTGCTTTGCCTTGTGCCCTATATAGAGTAAATGCCTTTTGGTGTATTATTTTTTTAAACTTTGAGGAAATGGGAGATGGGCAGGCAAATTGTCTTTTCCTTTATATTTTTTTTCTTAAATTTTGAATGCCCAGGTTACTGTCACTAGCTTGGCCTTCATCCCCCATCTAGGAGTACAGAGAAGATAGAAAATAGAGTTGATTTTGTCTCATCCAGTTTTGAGCTTAAAAGTATCTGATGACTGCTAAGAAAGAAAAACCAATGGGAAACTGATGTTTAATTTATTTGGTACCCAGTACCCACAGGAAATATCTGTTGTGATTTTATAAGCCTGTAAAAATTCAAAACGAGATAAGTGAAGAAAACGTGTCTATTTAAAAGATGGTGTAGCAGTCTTCTCTACGCACATTAAGGAGGGAGATGTCTGCAGCTTTATTTGGCAATTGTATATAATCTCACAGGCAGCACAGCTATTTTATTCATTTAATTAAAAATGGAAAATGTATTATAATGTAAAAAGCAAGCTGTGGAAAATGATGAACCACACTCCCCGAGTTCCCAACCTCTTTTTTCTCCTTTTGTGTGGTTAAGTTTACCTGGCAATTAAGATGTTTAGAACAGTGGAAGGAAAATACAGAGTTATGGGATGGCTGGTTAATTTCCTCATAAAATTATTTTTTAAATCCCTTGCCAATTTACTCAGTAAGCAAAAAACTTAAACACTGATGTTTATTAACCTTTATTAGCGCTGGCAATAGCAGTTTCCACTAATGATCAGGTTTGCTCTCTGCTCCATTTGCAGAGCTGAGTTGTGAATTAGTAATGGATATGAGGGCTACTGTGCCAGTCTGAATGTATTATGACCCCCAGATGCCATTGTCTTTGATGTAATCTTGTGTGGGCAGACCTATCAGTGTTAATTAGATTGAAACTCTTTGAGTGTTTCCATGGAGATGCACCCCACCCAACTGTGGGTGATGACTCTGATTGGATAATTTCCATGGAGGTGTTGGCCCTCCCATTGGGTGGGTCTGAATTAAATTACTGGAGCACTATGTAAGATCAGACAGAAGGAGGAAGCTTGCTACAGCCAAGAGGAACACTTTGAAGAAAGCACAGGAGCTACAAATGAGAGACAGTTTGAAGATAGCTGTTGAAAGCAGACTCTTGCTCCGGAGAAGCTGAGAGAGGACAAATATCCCAAGTGCAACTAAGAGTGACATTTTTGAGGAACTGCAGCCTAGAGAGGAACGTCCTGGGAGAAAGCCATTTTGAAACCAAAACTTGGAGCAGACGCCAGCCACGTGCCTTCCCAGCTAACAGAGTTTTCTGGACGCCATTGGCCATCCTCCAGTGGGGGTACCCAGTTGCTGATGTGTTACCTTGGACACTTTATGGCCTTAAGACTGTAACTGTGTAACCAAATAAACCCCCTTTTATAAAAGCCAATCCATTTCTGGTGTTTTGCATTCTGGCAGCATTAGCAACCTAGAACAGCTACTTTACCACAGATGGAAATACTTTTCAGAATTTGTTTTCCACAAGATGTGTCAATAAAGTCCTCATTGTTCAGACCAGCTTCTTAAACCCACCCATAAATATTGTGTAAAAAATTCTATCTGGTTGTCTGCCTACCCACTAATCAGTGTGGCTCAGCTAAAGGCAGTGTGATTCAGCACATGGTGCTGCAATGGGGCTGTGATCTAGTGTCTCCTTGGCCCTGAGTCATTGTGCGATACTGGGCAACTCACTTTACCACTCAAGATCTCTTTGGCCCATGTGTAAAATAAGAGAGTTGAATTAGATGGCCCCCAGCTTAAAATTTGATTATAATATGAGGTCAACTAGGTTCAGGCCTTAAATAAAAAACCTCCCCTGACCCAGCCTGGGTGGATATGAGTTCAACATAGTGGGACCCACCTCTAGTTTGATATTCTACAGAACATAAAACAGTATATCTAATATTAAGTCTCCATGTGACCTCCAAATTCTCTGCAGTACCAGAGTGACAGCCAAATAAATTACTAATTACTCTTGGACCAGTTGTGAGAAGACTTATCAACTCTTGAGTCATTGTAGAAGAGAATCCCATACCTGAGCCTGCCAGGGTGTAACAATAACCAACTCTTGTATTTGTGCAGTGCTTTGAGCTTTTCCAGGTATTTCACATTTATTTTCTCATTTTACCCAGATTAGAATGAGGGTGATGATGAAGATGGTCTAGAAGCACATTTTCAAGGAACATGAGTTGAGGTTTTCAATCTTAGGCAAAATGAAGGACTGCATTTTTCCTTGGGGATGAGATTGCATTTATGTTGTTCTTCCAGAATTTCATTAGCTTCTCACTCCCAACTTGAAAGAAGACTGTGAAAGGCAATGAAGACATTGAGAATGTGGCAGCAAATGCTGAATATAAAGTAGAAAAAATGGAAGTCTTCCCTTTGAATTTGAAGAAAATAATGGTCTTGGCAGTGTAATCATTGGGTTTGGGTATTGAAACAGCCTGAAGATTGTTAAAGCCAGGGAAATTGCTGAATCTGAAACTTGAGGCAAGAACTGCTTGAAAAGATAGATAGATTTAAGAATGTGGCCAGGTTGCTGAGACAGATTGTACAAATTTAGGAGTAACTTAATTTTTTTGTTCTCACTGTTCTCCAATAACAAAAACTGCCAAAACACTAAACTATCAGGACTCAAAACAGATGGGAAATGCAGATGCACTTTGAGCCTTCCTTCAGACAGGGTTCCTGAATGCCCTGGGAGATAGGTGGAAAAGGATGTATTCATGAGCTCACTGTGAATTTGTCCATCTCAAAACACAGGGACCTGGCTGCCTGACAACTACAAGGTTAACGACTTGAAGACCTGGTTTTGTGATTTTCGTTATAAACAGAAATTAAATGTATACTCACATGTGTATATAAATACATGTATATATTCATGTGTATATATACATGTGTGTATATATATTTTTTCTTCCCCTAAAAGATGTGGTGACGTGGGTTTGGGATCTGGCTTGTCTCATTTCAGCCTGTTTCCACTGGGGTTGTTGGAACTTTGTAAAGCCTTCTAGATCCCCTTTAGCTATAACAATATGGTAAAGTTCTTAAAAATGAGCTGTAAGTCTGAGACTATCTGGGGTCTTAAGAAGCATACACCCTATCTAAAAGTAGGGTAAAAAAAAAAGTAGAGGGAAGGAACCATTTCTTATTAATTGACTTGAAGTGTGTGTGTGTGTGTGTGTGTGTGTGTGTGTGTGTGTGTGTGTGTGTTCACCTCACAATGGAAACACCACCAAGCAGCTCTCTCTCTCTCTCTTTTTTTTTTATCCTAAAGCCTCCCTATTTGAGAACCAAATAGGCTCGCATACACACATTTGTGTATGCCTGTGATTCTCACAGTGTGGTCCCTGGACCAGCAGCATCAACATCACTTGGGAACTTGTTAGGGATGCAAATTCTTGGCCCCACTCCAGACCTATTGAATCAGAAACTCTGGGGTTGTGGTCTGGCCCTCAGTGGTTTAACAAGCCCTTCAGGTGATTCTAATGTGCATGAGTTTGGTGTTTGCTAATAGAGTGTGTCTCAGACTTGTTTGAACATTGGAATCACTTGGGGAATTCAAAAATCTAAAGCCGTCTGGCTTTTGGTCTGACAACTTAGCAAGGCTGCAGTAGTAGCAACTGCTCTCTCAGCTTCTTGATGCTGCCTAAGAACAAGAAGAAAGATGCTGAAAAGTCAGCCGAGAAAAGACAAAGACCCAGTGAACAAATCTGGGGGCAAGGCCAAAAAGAAGTGGCCTGAAAGCAAAGCTCAGGACAAGCTCAATAACCTAGTCATTTTTTTTTAAAGTTGTAGGTTTACAGAAAAATCATGCACAAAATGCAGAGTTCCCATATATCACCCTATTATTAACACCTTGCGTTAGTGTGGAACATTTTCAATAACCGAATCTTGTTTGACAAAGCCACATATGAGAACCTCTGTAAGGAAGTTCCCAGCTAGAAGCTCATAATCTAGCTGTTGTCTCTGAGAGACTGAAGATTCATGGTTGCCTGGCCAGGGCAGACCTTCGGGAGCTGCTTAGTAAGGAACTTACCAAACTGGTTTCGAAAGACAGAGCTCAAGTAATTCATACCATTAACACCATGTGTAGAAATGCCCCAGCTGCTGGTGAAGATGTGTGAACAGGTCCAACCAACTGTACATTTTGAAAAATAAAACTTTATTAAATAAAAAAATTATGTCTAGTTCCCACTCCCAGGGATTCTAATTTAATTGGTGTGAGGTATGGTCCCAGCACTGAGAGTTTCAAAACCTCTCCAGATGATTCTAATGTTCAGTCAAGCTTTGGTACCACTGTAGTAACATCAACTTGATCTCTTATTAAGGGACAATTTTCAATAAAGAAAAACAAGAGATAGGCACTGACAGGAAAAACAAAGCAAAAATAAGAATTTGAGGAAAGACAGATAAGTGAGGTTACATGTACAGAATGCTTTCTGTTCTATCTGAAGACATCTGGGGTCAGTCTGCAGAAAAAAATGATAATTCTGCCCATAAGAACATTCTTCCCTGTGTGAGGATAGTCTTGCTTTTGTAGTTGTCACACTTCAAAGTTTATGTCAGAAAGAAAAGTTTTCCTATGGGATTCTGAAGGGCAAAAATTATGAAGAAATAGCTTAAAACTTTTGAAAAACCTACTACTCAAAACTCAAGAGTATTGGTCAAACCCATCTGTATTGCCCTTGTTCTTTGGGACCTTGCATGGCAACTTTAAATTTTAAGCCTGTGTTATTTTATTTAATTAAATCTTACAGTTTGAAATGGACATTAGAGGTCACAGATATAAAAAATCCTCTCTTTTGTATCCCCGTGGGTTGGTGACTGCCACTGGAAAATTTGCCAAGAAACTTACTGCATCACACTTTTCCAACCAATTGCTGCAAAGTCCTTAGTTATCAAGAAGTTCAAACTGAAATATTCCTTCTTATAATTTTCACCCATTCATCTCAGTTCTGTTTTAGAGAATCATTCCTAAAAGAAGCAAGTTGTTTGAAAATCCTTTCCAGATCAGAGGCAGGATGCATAATATAGCTCAAAAGTCGATGGGGTTTTCAGGGTTGGGATCATGTGGATGATAATTACTCATACCATTTCCCATTGATTTTGAACCAACTGGAAATATATATAGTAGTCAAATAGAGCTGCCAGGTCAACCTTACTGGGATAAATTAGAGCTTTGACCTGAAGCCATTGTCTGTCTCCAGCTACTTCTGACCTGGACTGACTTTGTTGCAGAACAGAGTGGTCATCCTTGTGAGTGTGTCCTACATCATCACATCAGGACAGAGAACTCCCCACCAGCTTTAAAGAAGAGTTGGCAAATTTGGGAGCTATATATACCTGGGTTTTTCCTCCCTTGTCTCCTTTATTGGGGAGGGGGGTTTGAAAAAAATAGCCTGACGAATTCCTTCCAGACTGGTTCCTCCTGAGCAGAGGAGAGGTAACTGGAAGAGTGTAGTCATAAATCCCGCTCCTCCCCAACACACTTCACATATTTTTACACTTCAAATAATTTGAAGGTAATTATTATGTCTTGTAAATCATCTTTCTCTCTTTTCATGCTGGTTATTCTTATCTGG